>NW_024502347.1:3277566-3418444 GCF_017590055.1 Onychostruthus taczanowskii
GGCGCCTGCGCGCTGCGGCCGCTCGGTGCCGGCCCCGCTGGCGCCGCCCGCAGCTCCCGCGGCTCCTCTGCCTATTTTAGTCACAGCCGCGGCTCCGTCAGCCTCGGGCTGTTGCCGTCCTGTCCGGGCGGCCCGGAAAGTTTTCCGCGGGGCAGGTGAGGGGCGCTCCTCCGTGCGCGGGCGGCCGCGGGAGCAGCATCGGCGGGTCCCGGGGTGGGCGTCAGGAGCCGCCCGGCCAGCGGGGAGAACGCGCGGTCCTGTCCCTCGTTCCCTTCGGTCGCCCTCCTGTGCCCTGCCCGCGGGGAGGAGGGACGGGTTGCCGCTTTCGAAGGGGTCCTTTTGGGGGAAAAGGGACCGGTTGCTCGACCCTTTTCAATTTTTAAAAATTATTTTCAGCATTGTTTCGTACGAAGGGTGGGTTTGGCGTTCGCCCGTCGGGGGCTGAAACGAAGCTGCGGAGCGCAGAGCGGGGCTGCGGGCTGGCACTGCGGGTCCGTCTGTGAGCGCTGGAAGCAGAAGGGAGAGGCAGCCCCCGTCCGCTCCGCTGCGGGCCGCGCTGCCGCGGGGGAAGGTTTTCTCCTCGTGTGGATACTTTGTTGACTATGAAGAATGAACGTGTTGTTGCATTTTCTCTTGGGTAACAAATTTCTGTAGTTACTGACGTGTTTAATTGGATGTGACTTGCTGCAAAGAGCATACTTTCTTATAGCACTTTCCTATTTGTTCCTACTGCATTGTAAAAGAGGAGATTGGTAACTTAAACTGTGATTAACTCAGCTATGCTTCCTCTAGTAGTAAAAAATATCTATGCAGCTTCTGTGCTGTAAATCCATAGAAAAGTAGTTTAAAGTTCTGCAGGTATAATTAATTTTTTTTTTTTTTTGTTGCATTGACGGTAAAGTTATAGAAACATACTCAAGTAAAGATTTAAAAAGCTCACTTGAATAATGTTGACCAGTAAAGCTGTGGGATATGAATAATCTCAGTAAAGTGGGTAATGACACAAGTGGGAAACTCAGCACTGTCCTGTGTCAGCTTGGCTGACTGATTCTCATAGTAGAACCAAATGCTTTACAATTTTCTGCTATGTCTGTCTTCTGTGAATGTTGATTAGCTATCCATATAATTCACGCTTTTTTTAAAGCCATCTTGGTGCCCAAATATTTGTAGACTAAATCTTTTTCATTGGGAATGCTTTTCAGAAGTTTGGTCTCTTGTATAAAGCTGTTGTTGAGTACAGCAGAATCCTAGAGTAAGCTCACCTCATTTATTTTCTGAGAATTTGTATTTTCTGACCTAAAATCACCAAGTATTACCTTAACTTTCTATAAAGTTCATGCACAAAAAAAAATTTAATAACTTTTTTTTAAGCTACAGTAACTTCTGTTAGGTTCAAAATTAAGTTTTTCTTTTTTTCTTTTTTTTTTTCTTTTTTTTTTTTTTTTTAATATATCCTATTTTTTCCCCTCCTGTTTGAACAACAAATTGGCTTGAGTTCTCAATCATCTGAATTTTCAAATTCTTATTTTGGTAAATCTGACTCCATATGATGGAAATATATACTGGATATTAAAAAATGCTCTTTTAATGATTTGTCTTATGTCCCATAAGGCTTTCATTTCAGTGGATGCTATTTTACCCCAACTTTCCAAAATTATTTGACTATATTAGTTGTTTTTTTAACTTCTGATATTAATACATATCTTTGCATTGAAGACTTAAGCATATGACTAAATATTCTTGTGCTATATTAATCCTGAGTAGACATAATTAAAGTTTTAAAGGCCTGAATCTGTACTTCCAAATTAATTTTTGGCTTTCTGCAGTCACATAAGGTAAAAAATGATAATTGCTTGCTCTTTTGTGGAATTGCAGACTTTTCCCTCATTCTTCAGTATTATTTGGCAACAGTAGGTGCTAGGAAAGAATTGATCTAAAAATTACAGTGATGTTGTTTTCTGACGTTTTGGATATTTGTCTTTCTGGTGTTACCTGTAGAGAAACACTTTAGGTCACAGCTTGTAGCTCTGCCTGTGTGCCTTTTCTCCTGATCCCCAAAGCAGTCTCCATAATTGAAATTCAGAGCCCGTATCCAAGTCTGTCCTTGTGTCATTTTGCAGATAGCATCAATCTATTTCTGTCAGCTTTTTAATACCACCATGATGGAGAAGTTCTCATTTCTGCTGTTTCCAGTATGTCAGGGGAGCTGTAATTATTGTTTGTAAGTAGTAAGTGAAGTTCAAAGGTATTCATATAAAGACTTTGAGGTAGTAAAGACAAAGTTTATAAAAAACTGGAGGTGGGCAGATTTAGGCTCCCGGGATTCTAATTGAGGCAATCTAGTAGGAAAGCCTGACCTTCAAAAGTGTTAAACGTCCTCTTACAACTGTGGATGCTTTAAATTGCTTGATCAACACTTGCAGAAACTCCTTCCATTATTTTAGCTTATGGCTGGTGATTTGTTGCATCAGTGTCTGGAAGAGCAAGGGGAGCAGTGTTTTGGCTGTGCTGCAAGGAGAATGAGATTGTCAGGTTCTGTATATTTAATTTGGTTCTTTGGGTTTCCAGTCTTCTTATGTGTGATGCTTTAGAGCTGAGACGAAAGAGTAAGGTAGCCTCTATTCCCACAGTGGAGCAATACAGAATTTTGCTAATAAAAATTATCAAGCATCTGGAAGGCTGCTTTGATCTGTGATCAGATTCAACTGAAACTACTTTTTGCAGCCTCTTTTGATGTTGAGTTGAAGGACTTATGCCCGGTTCTGTATCTGCGTGTGAGTTTCGTTGTTTCTACTTGTTCTGTTGGCATTTTAAGTGGTGCCTTTGCTGGCACGTGACTGGGCAGTAAAAGGCTGAATATAGGTAGAAACTCACCCAATTATTTTTTTTAAGATCTAGAGATCCTGCTGTTCTAGTGTAAGGAGTTTGTATTGTTTGGAAACAACAGGAGCCCCAGACGAGCTGTGTGTAAGATGAGCACAGACATAGTTATCCAGTTAGCAATTCCCTCCTGTTTATGAGCCCGTTAAAATGCCAGTCCTGCAGCCTCTCATGGGCTCAGGCTTTGGCTCACTGTGAGAGGCTTTGTCAGGACAGTGAAACTGCTCTAATGACTCTCTTAATGAACTCGTGTGAAAGAGCTGAACGAAGGTAGAAGTGTATTTGGATAGGGCTGGTGTTTGCTAACACTAGGGGCTATGACAAGCCCCCACATTTTAATTAATCTTTGTGAATAACTAATGTAGGAATGAAAAGAGGAAAGTGATGTCTTAAGAAATAAGTGAATTGTGTATTTTGGATTAGATATTTAGGATTATTTTTGGGTTTTTTTCCTTGAAAATAATTTCAAACCAGATATAGATACGCCACATTTGTGCTAGTGTTTGATCCTGCAGGATGCCTTTACACATTCTGTAGCATCCCTTAGCTGTGACAGGCTCTGGGCATAGGAGATGAACCGTAAGAGAGGGTTGAGGGTTTCATTCTTCCCTCTGCTTTCAGAAGGGGTCTGAAACACTGAATTATTTTGAAAACTGCCCAGCTTGCATATGCCCTGTACACAGGTCGATCGCAAGAAAACAATAAAAGGGATGAAGCAACTCAAATTTATTTCACAGGCCAAGAAACACTCAATTAACAGAGATGCTTCAGAGTACATCAAGTCTGCAGGAAAGAGAGTGTATTAACTGTGACCCAAAATTGTCTGCTGAGCAGATGAATTACATGGCAGTCAGTGATCACATCAGGGACGTGCCCGGTCTCTACAGAATTTAATCAAATGCAAATTCCGCTGCGTTGTATTTTATGGAGCTTGTTGGCTCAGTGATGAAGTGCATATAGTTCATTAATGAGACTCGGGCCCACCTCCATATAATTTCTACTGCTGTGGCAGTGAGAGACCATACATGCCTTGCTGGGAGCAGAGTTCTCCTGCGTTTGACCGCAGACATCTCTAGGAGCAGTTGTGTTCCTTCAGCTGAGACTTGCTCTGGGTTCAGAAACGTTCTGTAGAGCTTGTAACATTGACTCCAGTTACCCAGTGACACCAGCTTTTAATATTCTAAAGACAGTGTCTTGAAATCTTCCAGTTTCTCCCTGTAGTTTGTTTTTAATAGAAATTTTTGTTCTGTATTGGGATTTGCCCACAGATACTTTTTTCATTTAATTGAGGCAAAAGGTATATGTGCTATATTTATTATTACAACAACAAAAACACCCTATGTATATTTAGATTAGAAATAGTCTTTAGCTATCTCAGTTTCTCCAATAGTCCCACACACAGACAAGGGTCTTGCAAGCTTGTTCAAACTGTGCAGACCAAGTGATTTCCCTAAAAGACTGGCAGCAGACTTAGTAGCCTCTCTGTTTTGGTAGCTGTGATTTAGGTGAAAAAGATAGCAAAGCACTACTGAGCTATAGACCTAGCTTACCCTTTTAAAGCTTTTTTTTTTTTTCATGAATGATAATGGAAAATACATCTTGGGAAGAGAGAAAACACTGCAAAAATCCATATGTATGTCTACTATGTTTCAGTTTAATGCACAGTGAATTTTTTTCCTCTCCTTGCAGGAGTCTCCAAGATGAATACTACAGCAATGAGCCCACTCACCGTTACTCCACTAAGTTTTGTTCCAGACTTAAAAAATTCCACCCTTGATCCTCTCAATGAGACTGCATGTGAAAACTGGAAAGAGATTCATCATCTTGTTTTCCACGTGGCAAATATTTGCTTTGCAGTTGGACTGGTTATTCCAACTACTTTAAATCTTCATATGATTCTTCTGCGAGGCCTGCTCACCATAGGTAGGAGAATTATTCTGGAGACAGGAATGTGACACAAGTGGCTGGGTTTGACCATTATGGAGCTGGTCTGTGCAGCTTATGGTGAAATTACTGCCTCTATTAATGGCCATTTTGCTCTGATGAAGGTGGTTTTGGTCTAAGACTGGATCTGTTTTGACCTTGATATACCTTTTCTAGAAAGATTATATAACCCTTGGCTCTTAAAATTTCCTAGAACTGTAATTTGCAATTTCAAACCTGTGAAGATGTCAGCTTGAAGACAAGTGGACATCATTTATGTCAGATGTAACTGGATGTTTAAAATCCACTTATTTCAAATCAGTTATGCCTGATCATTAAGACCTTTATTTTAGACTTCTTTTTTACCTTTACTTTTTAAGTACTGGCACTGTGTATTGGCAGGTGCCCTGGCTCAGTGTGTCTGAGGTGGGTGAGCTATTCCTTGAGGAGCTTGCTGTGAGCCCATGTATTCTTTTAATGTGAGTTCAAACCTGTGGCATTGTGGGTCACCAGCATTATTTTCATTGCTGATTTGGAAGTGCAGCCTTTCGATGGGGAGTGCATTCTGTGTTCTGATATCATTTGTGTTTCTTCTACCACGGTAGGAATCTTGTGACACCGGAATCTGACTTGAGAGGAAAACCTAAATTTGGCATGCTTGAGACTGAGCGATGTGGTTTGATTTGTAACAGTGCAGTCTCACAACTATTTCAAAGCCTCTGTACCTTGTGTGGGACAAGATCCTTGTGATCAAAGATGGAATAGTGACTCATTGCAGCATAAGAGGGATAAATCCAATCCAACAAGAGCATGCTCAAGTATTTTTAAGTGAGTGCTTATTGGCGTTATAGTGTGGGACAATTTTATGGTAGAATTTGAATTTACAATGCTCTTGCATTTTCTATTTTATAGCTGTGATAGGGTAACTTCTTAAAACGCACTGCACTGGTAACCAAGGGTCTGAGCATTGCAAGACTTTTTATCTTGGCTTTAAAAGCAAAAGGAGCTCTGCACTTGCTGGGCCTGCCGTTTTGATCTGTAGGTCTTGTATGAGCAGAGAGGGAATCAGAGTTTTGCAAGCTGGGGTGGCAGCAGGGAGCAGATTTACTCAATGGGCAGAATGAGTATGAGGCCTGGTTCCTAGGGACCTGCTCCCTTTGCCTTGACCCTGTCCTACCTCTGTGCTGCTCTGCAATATTGCTGCTCTTCAATACATCCAGACTTCATATCCTCCTGTGCCTTGCAGTCTAACTATTAGTCAGATCAAGAGTCACTATATTTTGATTTTTCTAATCCATATGTAAGTGCTGCCTCATCAGTTAACACCCAGACAGACTAGATAGTACCGAGTTCATTAAGTCAAGGTCATCTTCAGGGAGAAAGGGGGTAAGAACACTCATTTAGCACTGTCTCCTTTTTGTCTTTGCAGGAAGCTTAAGCGAAAATATAACTGTGACCTCTCCAGCCATCTCTGTTGGATGGTAGGCTCACAGTTATCTGGGAGAGACTCACTAATACATAATCCATCATTTGATAAATATTATCTTTGTAGGCTGAAAATGGAATCCCTATTCATACACGATGCCTTGTATTTTAAAGCAAGAGTCATCATTCAAAGCAAGGCAATAAAAAAAGAGTAAGCATTTGGAAATTTTGTCTTTGATGTTACACAGGAGAATTCAGGTTCCTTATGTGACCTTGTCACATCAGCAATAATAGTTTCTTTTAATTTTCAAAACTATTTGCATATGACTTTGGGAAGTTTTTATGCAACTCTTCCTAGCTAATTAGATGTGAACGTTAATTTCTAGGCCTTTTTTTGTCTAATTAGTGCAACACAAATTTTTGTGAGCCATCTAATTTTCTCCCATCTCTTTTCTACTTCATTTCAGTAACAAATCATCGTGGGCTGCACCTTTGTGCTTGCCCCATCCTGATCTGAATTACTGTGACTTCAGTATTGCAGTCCCATGTAATAGGGCTGCAGTCTGTCAGCCTGCCCTCAGTGCCTGTTTGCAGCATTGCAGTGATTAGCTATTGTTGCATGTCTTCAGCCAGAGAGCTTACCTGAATATATTGCTTTTCAGCATAATTATACTCAGTGGACATATTCTTGATGTTTTTTTGGGAATGTTTATTATTTGGTGAAATTTAACTTCTTCACTTTTTTTTTTTTAATTTTTACAGGATGTGCACTATTCATCATTTGGGCTACACTCTATCGTTGTGCCTTGGACATAATGATCTGGAATTCTGTGTTTTTGGTTGTCAACCTTTTGCATTTCATATACCTAGTGTATAAAAGAAGACCGGTATGTATAACAGCTGAATTTTACAAGCACTCTAGTAAGATGCAAGAAAAGGAAGTTTTGCCCATGTTTGCTGGGCAAACCAGTGGATTAGTACACATTTTCAGCAGAATACTTCTGTGTTTGGCCCAAAATCACACTCTGGAAGTGTGCAACAACTTGTACCAAAAAAAAAAAATAAGAGAAAACAAAACCTAACAATTAAAAAAAAAAACAAACAATTCAATACTGCCTGTGCAAGAAAGCAGCTAGGAAATTAGCTGGCAAGGCAGCATGAAGCTTGATTTCTGTCTTGCCTAGGAAGTAGCTAAAACTTACTAGGCTGATCTGTTACTAGACAATTAGATGTGTAGTAAATATTTCTAGTTCAAATTGCTCTTGAAGAGTCATCTTACAGGGTAACTTCCTCTTTAGTTAGTATTGCTAATGCTTTTTTTTTCAGCCTGTTCAATTGATTTATGTCACCACTGAGATGCAGCACATGATGAAACTGCATTGTATTTCTGCTAGGTGACCATGGCCATGCTTCCAGCACACACACAAAACAGCAGTTGTGATGAGATAGGTAAGGGAGAAGCCAGTGAGACCAGACTCTACCTACTCTGAAGATGTCCACAGTTAAATATCCCATGCATGTACTCTGGTTTCTAATATAGGACTAATTTATTTGCAGTCTTTCCCCTCAAACAAATTAGCATTTGCTTCCCTTCAACCCCCCCAATTAAGCCTTTTTAATAGAACTTAAGGCTTCTAATCTTCTGTCAGATGGGACAGGAAATGGCCACCTAAGTCAGAAATTATTGCAAAAGGCAGGAGTGCTCAGCTTACAGAAACCCATTTCCCTGGGAAACCAAGCCTTTAATCTTGCCTGTATTTTGAAAGTGGCATCCTTTAACATAGGTAATGGTCCTTGAGTTTGTACCTGTCCAACCCTTTCCAAAAATCTAAAGAGGTGAGTGAAAAAGCATCCTGGGAGGATGTTGTGCTGGTTTGAGCTTGAATGAAAAAAAACAACCAAACAAAAAAATCACCCTGTAATGTGTAAATCAATACTGAATGAAGAAGGAAATACATTCTTTTGTAATTACAGTCCTCTACTAAAAGCTGTGTTGGCATAGATTGGGGTACTTTGTGCATTACAGTATAGATTTCATCCTGTTGAAGAGGCAGCTGTTTTCACTAAATCCTCTAATAAATTTGTTAGCAGAATTATTTGTAGGAGTTAGGTTAAGTGATCGCAGTGATTGCAGTACTCTGTGGGTGGATACAAAAAGAAGGAATTTTGTGAGAATATGAAACTTGACTGATGAACTCAGTCACCAAAATTGGTAAAAAATTGCATCTAAGAGGGGGAGACCTGGAGCACCTGCCTTTAACTTTGCTTTGTCTTTCTGTAGCCTTTGCCCAGTGTCAGAG
Organism: Onychostruthus taczanowskii; assembly: GCF_017590055.1. Lineage (NCBI taxonomy): Eukaryota > Metazoa > Chordata > Aves > Passeriformes > Passeridae > Onychostruthus > Onychostruthus taczanowskii. The sequence goes on from NW_024502347.1 coordinate 3,286,095, forward strand.
TAGCCACAGCAGAAGTGAGGTGCTTGGCACTCCCATAAACTGCACTGCTCACACTCTGGCAGGCAACCACAGCATATAAAAGGAGGCTAAAGGTTAAATTGCATCTGTCTACAACAAGTTGATAAATCGAGTACATGTGTTAAAAAAGGAAGAGGCTCTACCTACAGCAGTGTTCCTCCAATATGGAACACAGATTCATCCAAAGATTACCATCAGCTGTGCTATGTGACCTGAGCAACTTAAAATCTTGGCCAAAAATTAGATCTGATAGACTAGCCAGGTAGTGCTGTTTCTTTGCATTTTGAGGCTTAATTTCAATAGGCTTCTTTCCCTTGAGAAATTACAGTATTTGTGAACATTGCGTGGAAAAGATTATGTTCTTTTAATTGCTGTAATACATAATATTTTCAGTAATTATTTAAAAATATATGAATCTTGGCTGCAAACTATAATCAACAAGTGTACTTGAAGTGATGCCTGATAGTCACAGAAGTCTTTTTAGCCATCTGACATGTTTATTATAAACCCCAAGGCTGTTTTAAGTGTTTTTCCTACAGGAGGACAAAGAGTAGGGGGAAAAAAATTAAAACTCTTAGGAACTAATTTTTGAATGAGATTTTCTCTCTGCAGCTATTGTATTGCCCATCTCAATCAGTTTTGGTAATTCTCACAAAAGATCTTTCCAAGGAAAGAAAGGAATGGCAGAATAATTACAAGTTAGTCATATTACAAAATGAATAATTTATATGTTCGGTTGTTAAATATTTATTTTATTAAATGGAGCATCCAAAATCACAGTGAGTTTCTTTTCTGACCAGAAGATTATTTCAGTGGTTTTGATTCCTTGGAGCTTTATAAATTTGGCTTTTTTAGTTGGAGTGGAAGCTGACTCTAATCAGTCTGACTCGGAGTTCTGGCAGCATCCCAGAATATTTCAACCCCTGCTGAAGAAAACATTACACCTACCCATATGGCTTGTTTGGAATATGACCCACAAGCATGACTGGAGGAGCAGTCAGCTGTGCTTGGGAAGGGGGAATGGTCTGTTATAAGGGAGCCCATCTAAAGCTCAGCTACAGCCTGCAATCTGATCGGTCTTTAAGAAAGTGGCTACACCTGCTTTCCCCTCAAAGTATTACACACTAGAGGAAGATCATGAAACATGAACCATGTGCTAGTTAAGGGATTGGATTAACACTCCAGAGCCAAAATTTGCCCTCATGTCTGTGTGCCTGGTTTTGGGTGCAGGAGTCTAAGGAGCTACGTAAATTCCTTTTTCAGATGGAAATGTATTTCTTTAAGTTGCAGTGGTCATGAAAGTGTCATAGAAAGTGCAAATTAAATTGGTACAGCTGTTAAAAATGAATGAGTTCCTGGAGAACCTGATGGTAAAACAGTCATCTAGCTTTGTGGGTATATGGAACATATTTTAAACAATTTGTGGGTATATGGAACAACAAAAATATGTTCAGGACAATCCTTAACATAATACAATTTCTCTTGCATGTTTGTTTTTAATCCTTGTTTTGTCTGTGTAGATGTCCTCTGAGGGACTAAAGATTGTGGCATAAGGAACATACAGGAAATTCAAAACCTGAATTTCATAGGAGTGTAGTTGCTTGTGGAATATTTAACTAGTAATTGATTCAGTGTAAAACCAGTGTAACTTTAGGTCAGGTGATGCACTGGACATAGAAAGTCCGTGAGCGCTGATGTCACACAGCCACAGGAGCTCGTGTCATTGCAAGGCCATTCCCGATAGTCTTGGAAAAATGGTGGTGACTGAGAGAAATGAGTGAGGAACAGAGAAAAAAGCAAATGCCACTCCTTTCCTCAAAAAGGGCAAGAAGGGACAAGGGACTGCAGCCTGGTCAGCCTCAACTTGATCTCTGAAAAGAAGGAATAGAGAGTCCTGGAAAACATTTCTGTGCACATGAAGCACAAGAAGGTAATCAGGAGTGGTCAGCAAGGATTTACCAAGGGGAAGCCATGCTTAACCAGCCTGATAACAGATGGATAAGAAACTGATTGAATGGTCACCTCTAGAGGATAATGGTCAAAGGTTCAGAGTTCTGATGGACATCAGTGACAAGTGATGTCCCATTTGGGTCTGTACTGAGACCAGTGCTATTTACTGCCTTCATTACTGACATAGACAAAGGGCTTGAGTGCACCCTCAACAAATCCACAGATGACACCAAACCGAGTTGTTTGACACACCTGAAGGATGGGATACCTTCCAGAGAAGCTTGAGAAGTGGGCCAATGGAAATTTCATTAAATGCAAGATGACCAAGTGCAAGGTGCTGCACCTGTTTGGGGCTACCCCCAGTATCAACACAGGCTGAGGGATGGACAGATTGAGAGCAGCCCTGCAGAGAAGGACTTGGGTGTGGATGAGAGGCTGGATTTGACCTGGCAATGTGCACTCTCAGCCACAGAAACCCAGTTGTGTCCTGAGCCGCATCAAAAGCAGCGTGGCCAGCAGGGTCAGGGAAGTGACTGCTCTGATGAGATCCCAGCTGCAGTGCTCTGAGGTCCTGAGCACAGAGACAGAAGTGTTCTATGAGGAAAGTCTGGGGGAATTAGGGTTGTTCAGCCTGGAAAAGAGAAGGCTTTGGGGTGGCCAGATTGTGGCCTTCCAGTACTGGAAGGGAAGCTACAAGAAGGATGTAGAGGGACATTTTACAAGGGCATGTAGTGAAAGGATAATGGTTTCAAACTGAGAGTAGGTTTAGATTAGATATTAGGAAGGAATTATTTACTGTGAGGGGGGGTGAGGCACTGGAACAGCTTGCCCAGAGAAGCTGTAAATGCACAATCCCTAGAAGTGTTCAAGGTCAGGTTGAAGTTCTGATGCTACCTGGTCTTGTGGAAGATGTCCCTGCCCATGGCAGAGGGCGTGGAACTGGGTGATCTTTAAGGCCCCTTCTGACCCAAGCCATTCTATGATAACCTTCTATGATGAAATGACTGGCCAGATAGCTAAGAATGGTGAGTATCCTCAGTCTTAATTTCGGTAGGGTTTTCAGCACTGTTTTGTATAAAATCCTGATAGAAAATCTGTTGAAGTGTGGCCTGGATGGATTGAAATGAAATTGAAAATGAATTGAAATTAAATTGAAATTGAAATTGAAAATTGAAATCTGACTGAATGTCAGTGTGGTAATCAGAGGTAAGAAGTCCAGCTGGAGCTGGGTACTACACATATGTTAGTGTGTGCTGTGTAACCTCAGGGCCAGTGCTGGTCCCAGTGCTGTTTGACATCTTCATTCATGGGCTGGGTGGTGGGGTATATGTGAACCCTGATGACACAAAACTGAGGAGTGGCTGATAGGTTGGGAAAGCCACTGGAGGGGCCTCAGCAGGCTGAGAGAAATGGACCAACAGGAATCTCACGGAGTTCAACAGAAAGTGTAGAGTACTGCACCAGGGAGGAATAAACGTGCATCAACACATGCCAGGGACTGACCAGCTGGAAAACAGCTTTGTAGAAAAGGACCTGCAGGTCCTGAGGGAAGACTTGAACATGAGTCAGAAACTTGCATCTTTCTCTTGTTTTCTGTCATTCTTTCTTGGTTGTTTTTCCTTTTTCTCTCTTCTATGTATATTTTCTTTTTTTTCATTATCCGATGCTTATTGTTCTAATTTGTCTTCCTCGTGGCAAATATGCAGGCATTATTCAGGCTGTCTCTGCTTTCAAGAAGGCTGTGATATTGTCTCATCCCCTGCTTTCTTCATTCAGGGAAGACTTCCAGGCATAGGATTTCAGCCAACATCCTTTCCCTCATTGCTGCTGCCTGAGTTTGGGTGGGCTCTTAGATGTGGGATGTTCAGCTGGCAATGTTTATGGGTTTTTTTTTTCCTCCCTCATCACATGTGCTTTCAATATAATTGGTTTGTTTTTCAGGACTTGCTTTTCTACTGCAAGTAAGCCAAGAAGCTCAGGGATGAGAGGGGCTCCCAGGAGAGCCTGAGGGATAGCCGTAGTCATGCGTGCATGCAGTGTGAAAGACAGCCTCATTTTTTTTCTCTGTATAATTCTTGCCCAAGTCCTTCCTAGTCACTATTGCACCAACAGACATCTCAGAGGGCTCCTTGTGTGTGATTTAATGTGGCACTTGGATGGAACAGCATTCTAAAGCACCAGCGTGCCATCCTGGCTAATTTTAGGTAAGGTTTTGGTCACACTATCATAGGCAGTGTTTGTGGATAGGCATCACACATTTACCACTTCTTTCCTTGCTTGAGCATAATGAAGCCAAAGATGTCCCTCAAGCTAAAGCATGTGTGCAGTCTTACCCATTTTTAACTAATGCATCTGTTTATTGATCTCTCTTGTTTTTCCAATCTAGATCAAGATAGAGAAGGAGCTTAGCAGCCTCTACAAGAGAATGTTTGAACCTCTCCATGTGCCTCCAGAGCTCTTCCAAAGACTAACTGGACAATTCTGCAACATTCAGACTTTGAAGACAGGTCAAGCCTATGCAGCAGAAGATAAAACATCAGTTGATGATAGGCTAAGCATCCTGCTGAAGGGGAAGTAGGTTCTATAAAAGTTTGGGGACAGTCGTATGCTTTGTGTCATGGCTGAATAAATTAGAAAATTATTGAGGCTGCAATTGTTTGTAGTATGCTATGGTCTGTAGTCAAATGGTTCTATACTTACAGACTATTTTTTGACACCATTTTCAGGTGACAGTGATATCTCTTACTGCGAGCATAGTGTGTATCCACTTACGTGTGCAGCTGCATGGATTTTAGTGGGAATTATATTTGTGTAGTACCAAAGGCAGTGTCTTGCAAAATGAGCAAGAGTTTTGTTTGAGTCTTAGACATCGTAGTTGTCCATTCTCAGGTTTTAAGGTTAAAAAAATACAGTGCATGAGGGAAGAAGAAGTATGTCTCCAGTAGGATTTAAAACAGCAGGCCTTTGGAATTGATTCATTGCACTTGTACGTGCAAGTAGAGAAGGGCAGGTGCACTGCCCAGAGGCAGACTGAATCCAGGTGAGAAAGGGTGAAATATATGCCCATGGCCAAGCTGTAATCTTGAAACTCATGCTAAATTCTGGCCAATATTTTAACCAATTTCTGTTGACAGCAGCAGCAATGTCAGGCTCCATTGCTTTTCTTACTCATTACCACAAAGCTACTTACCTAAGGGAAGCCTGATTCCGGTCTGGCTGTGTAACATGACCTTTCTCATATTGAATAACAATGTTTTGTGGATACATGCCATGTTCATCAATTCTCTATTTGTCTGGCAGCCTGTTCGGCTTGGAATCAGTTAGGCAGAAAACAGGGTAGCTCTGGGAGTGATATTCCAGAAGATGAACGTATTTATTCCTGTTACCTACTGCATTACTGTTGTCAGTAGTCCTACCCAATTTTTGATTAAATTAATCAGCCTCCATGATTTTAAAATGTTGTTTCATACATTTTTTATTTCCAGAATGAAGGTGTCTTATCGAGGGCATTTTCTGCATAATATTTACCCCTGTGCCTTTATAGATTCTCCTGAATTTCGATCAACGCAGATGAACCGGGGTGAGAAATTCCAGGTACATCTTGTTTTAAATGTCACTGGATATGAGCTGGTGAGACAATTAAAAAAATAGATTTGATAAATTTGATCAACAGTGAACTGTTTGACTTGCATAATTGTGCTATCCTTCTACTACAACTCTTTGAAGATGGACCCTATCAAGAAGAACTTTTAAATGCTGCAAAACACTGTTATAATGTTGTGTATTGAGCAGTCTGGCTTTTGCTATTTTGTTATTTTTTACTGTTTCCAAGTTTATTTGTGTTAAGAGATTGTTCAGGACAAAAAAATTTAAGAGGCAGTTTTGATGGAAAAAGATGATATGAACAGGTCTCATCAGTGGTTCAATAAAAAGAAAAGGGAAAAAGAGCTGCTGTAATAATTAAACTCTAGAAGTTCTGGTACTAGTAATTAGAAATTGGTATTTATAAAAGTGTATGAATAATTCTGTCATTTTGCAATTTGTTAAAGCAACATAAGCTGAAAATTTTCTCAGTATTTTGAATAAAAATATTCATATGGGGAACAATAAGGGTATATTTCTCTAGCAGGAACAATAAGGGTATATTAAATATATCCTGTTATAGTTTGGGGAGGTGGAATACTTTTAGGTAAGGGTGTATTTTTCCGATAGAAATGGCTATTTTGCTACCTCTTGATGCTCTTTAGCTAGGTGTGTGTAATAATGACCGGACTGTGTCTGGCTGACACATCCACACTGACAGCGTGGCAGAAGGGGAGGCAGAGCAGACTCTAAAATCAGTGACTGATGTCATGTGTTCCAGTCAAACACTGGGCTTACGCCAGGGGGAGAGACTTGTCCCGATGCACTCACCTGGCAGCAGCGGGGCCTCCCACAGCCCGGCTGCCCCTTGGCACAGCCCCTTTCTCCTGGGACAGGCTGGATAGGCATCGGTCCCTCCCAAGGGAAAAGGGTCATGCCTCAGCTTCTGCCTGCCTTAGAGGTTATTGTGATCCGGAGCAGAGTGCATCCTTTATTCGTGGGTTCTGCTTGTTACTGCCGTGTGAATACCAGCAGCCTTGCAAGAGCACACGGATTCAGTCGTCAGGACCCCATCTGCTGGCAGTGCTGGGGAATTCTTCCTCAGTCTGTGGAGTTAAAAATCCGTGGATATGTGACAGTATTCCATCGTTTCCAGGACTTAATGGATTTTTTTTTTTTTCAGGGTGTAATGTTATCTTGTAAAAGCAGAGAGCACCTGATTTTGGTTTATTCATAGATGCCTGACTCCCCCTTGCAAAACCTGGTCCTGGGTATGACCAGTGTGGGTTTTGGTGTGGCATTGCCCTCTGCTGGCACAGGGGGATGAACCTGGCACGTCCATCCTCCCATGAGGAGGGGCAAAATCCCCTGTAACTACCTATAACTGGATTGTCAATGACTGAGCAAACAGAGCCTTGGCTCAACTGCTACAAGGTTGTACTTGGGATCACCAGGGCTGACAGTTACAAGAGGAAAATGGAATTATTTTTTTTTTATTGCTAAAAACTCTTTGGTGGAGACCTTTGGGCGATACCAGTTGTTCCTGTTTGGTGACGGTGATGTAAAATAAAACCAAGATACATGTAAGCCTACTGCAAGTGCTTGTCATCACTATAGGACTGACTTCATAAATAAATTTCCTCTTACATAAGTGCTTTTATGGTTTGGGAACTCATGAGAGATTTTCCCTGTTATTCTCCCCCAGGTTTTCTGTAAAACAAAGTGGCTACACCTATCAGATGCAAATATAATGATAATAAATAGCTGAGAATTTTTATATTTGCAATTATCACACTCATAATAAAGGGATACAAAAAAGCTTCATGGCTTTAAGAGTTACTTTAACTGGAGTCACAAATAAAATGTACTCACTTATTTTAAAGCATGTTCAAGTGTGCTCTTGTTAAACCATTTTTAAATATGCTAACTCTGAGCATGTATTTTTTCCAGGTCACCATTATTGCCGATGATAACTGCAAGTTCCTGTGCTGGTCCAGGGAGCGGCTGACTTACTTTCTGGAGTCTGAGCCATTTCTTTATGAGATCTTTAAGTACCTTATTGGCAAAGATATTACAAATAAACTTTATTCATTGAATGACCCAACCTTAAATGACAAGGTAAGCAACTTCATGTTTTGTTTGGAAATTTTCCTCCCACGTACAAATGTGTTTTTATTTCAATTTTGAATACTCTTAAAGCACCTTATTTTAACTTGCTGCCATCAGCTACTTAATGCACACTTGTGGCCTTTTAGTGCCAAGGTGTGAGTCAGTGCAACATTTCTGTCAGAAGAAACATTTGTTAAAGTCGGCACAGTAATGTACAAGAAAGATGAGTAAATAAGATTCAGAACTGATCAGCTTGTGGAAATATTTCTGCCTAATGATTAGAAATGATGGCCAGTAGCTAAAAAGGTGCTTCTCCCTGGATATCCTTTTTCACTAACAAATGAGTGTCTTTGTAAAAAGAAGCTTCAGAGCTTTTTTCTTTAAAAAAATTTCTTACTGGGGGCAAACAATTATGTAACACTGATTGCTAGGAAGAATAATTTCAACATGTCTTTGAGGGATGCAAATGCAAAAAAACCCAAAAAAAACAAACATTATGTTGCTATGATGTAGTAGTTAGTGGAAGGAATAATGACATACATATAAAATATAAATAAATATAATTAAAATATAATTTATATATTTATAAATATATAAAACATTAAGTGGTCTGGGCGTACTCATGGATATATGAACTATCTTGCTTTAGTTTCATTTTGTCTCCTTACTTATTCCTTATCATAATTTGAAGAATTAGAAAATCCAACAAATTTTGCCCCGCTTTTGACTTAACATCTGCTCTCTTTAACATCAGTTTGTACTGAGTCTTTGTTTTCAGTGGCAAAAATCTCATAAATTTAAGATTATTATAGCTGGTTTATTATAGTAAGTTTTGAAAATGTATGTTGTAAACATTGAGTGAGCATTTGGGAAATTTGTAGTATCTTATTATTCTTCCTAAAATAAAAATTATGTTGCATGAGCTCTTCCTACATAACTTGGCAAGAGAACTGTTAAATAAATTCTTAATTTTCCCTTTGCCAGCACTCTATGTACATATTACCTCTCACAAGCTTCACTTTCAAATAGAAATATTATTAGTGTCTTTGATATCTTTTAACTGTTGTCAATCTCATCAGAAAATAGTGGGGTTGACTTGTGTATGTAGAGTATTGAATATTGATTATTTGTATTCAATATGGTAGTAAGAAGGTAAAACTATCAAATAAATTCTTGTTGGAAAACAGAAAAGTATATTTTATTTATTTAAAAAGTATATTTATTTTTAAAGTATATTTGTTTTTAAAAAGTATATTCTATTTTATTAAATGTATTATTAGAGTATAATTTATTTTGTAAGAAAACTTGTGATTTTCTCCTACCTGAGGAGACTTTCACTAGTATTGGGAAAGTAGTCATTCCTTTCTGCATGAAATAGAATACTGGTTCCTGACTTTTAAAATTCCATAAAGTGGATTTATCCATTATTGTCTTGCCATTGATTGCTACCTTTCACGTGTACCTAAAATAGCATTCTGACTTGCAGTAATACCTTACAAGGTACAATGTATGGCTTCACATAAATGTTGTAGTATAAAGGCTTCTCAGGAAGGCTACTCAAAGCAAAATGGAAGCTCCTCAGACCGTTTGACAGGGAGAGGATAATGTTCACCTGATGCACTTAGTCTGCAGTAGAATCAAGAGCCAAATGGTCATCTGCTGGGAAGGAGTGACATTCACCACTTTTCTAACACGATGAAATGAAAAGCCAGGAAAATGAACATGCTTCTGTTAAGGTATAAATTGCCTCTATATGTAGCATGCTGTTTTGTTTACCAAGGAGGATCAGCCTCATCATACAGACTACATTTAATTGCAGAGCATCACTTTTAAATAATGAATTACCAGATAATAAACCCCAAGCTTTCTGTAAGAAAATACATGAAAATTTCAGTACAAAAGCAATTTGAGATTGAATAATTAATGTGCAGTTTCATACTTGTCAGTGTTGCAATTCCAGTATATTACTGGCATTTTCTATTGTCATTTAAATTGATTTACACTGCATAGAATCTTCTCCTATAACAATTTTCTTGTATAATTATGGCTGAGCCCGGAGCATCTATTACAAGGGAAGTAGTAATTTCCATTTTTATTTTAATTTGCCTGATCTTTTTTTAAAGTAATCATTTCTTTCTTTTTTAGGCCTCAAAGAAGATTGACCGACAGCCCAGCCTTTGCTCCCAGCTCTCCGTGATGCAGATGAGGAACAGCATGGCCAGCACCAGTGACAGCGAGGATGGCTTGCAGATGTTTCTTCGTGGGACCTCCTCTGCATCCTCTCTTCGTGAGTGCTCAGAATAGTTTGTGGCAGTTTTGAACACGGTTCAGGTTGACCATCAGAGACCACTGCAGAGCTCCTGTTGCCCTCTGTGGGAGCAGAGTGTAGTTTTTTGGGTGCTGCTGTATCAGCTAAATGAAGGGTCTTAACTATAGGGCAGTCATTAAGTGCATCAGGCTTTGTGTTTTAGATGCAGATGCCTCATGTACATACTGGGAAAAGACCCCAACATGTGTAGGAATAATCTTTGGCATAATGTTTATGTTTAGGCATAATGTGGAATGTTTATAGTAATGGAGCCAAACTGAAGGTACAGTGCTGGTCACAGTAGTATGTCCTTTGGTCTCTCACTGGTGCTTGTAGAAACTAAAAACCCAAACAAAACATTTTCCCTCACCAACTTGGTGTCCTACTTTTCCTCCTGAGATCGTTTGTATTGGCAGGGTCTGGAGGAATGTGGTATATAACCAATATTTTGATGTCACCTGGAAAATCTCCCAGTATCCTGTCAGGCCCTCCTCTGCTGTGCTTTGTATGACAGGAGTAGTAGAGAACAAATGAAGTGAGAGAAAAAAACATGTCTGACCTTTTTACTTCTACTATTTTAATTCCTTTATGAGAACATTCTAAATTATTCTTTCTAGGCTATTGCTGTCATTTGTTTTTAGATCATCTGAATCTAAGCATCAACATTAGCCTGAATTCTGAAAGCAGTGTTCGAATAAAAAAGCCCCACAGGGTGCTCAATTTTTGCATTTGGCATAGGCTGTTAGTTTAATGGATGGAATTTAAAACAGCATTTAAAAGGATCATATAGGATTATTTATTTTGATTTTGGAAATACTATTTTTTAGTGATTATAATTCAAATATATGAGAAAAAACCCACTGTTATTGTTATTTATTATGTTATATGTTATTTGTTATGGTTAAAGTCTCTGCTAAGAAGAGGAAATATTTTCAAATATTTGCATCTTTCTGTTTAATTATCTGTTTTCCATTGTGTTCCTCACAGTTCTCATCCAGTAACACCTTCAGACCTTCAGAGGGCTTATCTGGTTTTACTCCTTAACATTGGTGTAGTCTGCATGCCCAAATAGATGGAGGAAAAAGCCCTACTAATGCTTCACCCTACTAGAACATCAAGGGTGACATCTGGGATATAGTTTGATGAAAATTCCAGTGTTGTTTTCTTTTTCTCCTCCGTTCACGGCAAGGACATTCAGAGGTACCTGAGGTAGTAAGAGACCCCTGGAAATTACCAGGTCCAGCCTGATGTCCAAAGCAACATCAGCTAGAGCAGAGCCATGTCCAGTCAAGCTTTGAATATTTCCAAGCTGGAGGATTTTCCAGCCTCCCTGGGCAATCTGCTGCAGGGACTTACCACCCTCACAGTGAAAAAATTTCCTGCATTGCAACTCATGCTTGTTTTCCTTCTTTCTTTAGTGCATGCCTCTGAGAAGAGTCTGGCTCTCTCTTCTATGTTGCCTTCCATTAGGTAGCCAAAGACAAGAGTCAGATCCCCTGGGAGCCTTCTGTTCCTAAACACACCCAGCTCCTGCAGCCTCTCCATCACTGCTCCAGCCTCTGGCCATCTGGGTTGCACTCCGCTGCTCTCGCTCCAGTGTGTCCATGTCTTTCTTGTACAGGGAGGCACAAAACTGATGCAGCACTCCAGATCCTGTCTCACAATTGCCAGATGGAGGGGATTAATCTCTTTCAATGACCTGCTGACTATGCTCTTGCTTATATGGCTCAATATATGCTGCTAATGTGGCCCAATATATGGATGGCACCCTTCACTGCAGGGGCACTCTGCTGACTCGTTCTATTTTGTGTCCACCAGGATGCCCAAGTTCGTTTCTGCAAAGCTGCTTTCCAAGCAGCTGGGACCTAGGCTGTAATGCTGTGTAGGTGTGTCATGTCCAGGTTCAAGGATTTGTCTTTCATGAAGTTGTCGTTTTTGTCAGCTCTTTTCTCTTTTTCCAATGGCCTGTCCAGACTCACTGCCCTACCCTTTGGCCTGTCAGCTGTTTCCCTCACTACCTGGCTCTTGTCTGTGAATTTGGCAGGAGTGCATTCCATCCCATCAACCAGGTCATTCATATCTTGAATATTACAGGCCTTGGCTTTGGCCCTTGAGAACACTGCTAGTAACCAGCCACCTGACAGCTGGGTTTTGTACTGCTGTTCACCACCCTGTGAACTTGGCAGAACAGCAGATTTTCCACGGAAGCTGTAGTCCATCTACCCAGCCTGTTTCCCATTTGTCTGGAAGGACCCACTGGCAGACTGTGGAGGGCTGTGCTACCATCCATGTAAACAACATCCACTGTACTCCATTCATACACAGAGGCCATCAGCTCACCACCAAAGGTGGAAGGTGGTCAGAGGTAATCAGCATCCGTGATGGCTTTCCCAGTCACCTTCCCCCCCCTGGTGTGCTTGCACATTGCTTCCAGGAAGACAAGCTCCATAGTCTTCCTGGGAAATTAATTTAGATTACTAGGCCTGGATGTCTCATCTTCCCCTTCATCAAAATGGCTGTGATCTTGGCATTTCCATTTGTGTCCCCTGACTGCAGCCACCTTTCCAAGATGATAGAGGGAGCCTTGCAATTGTATCAGCCAATGCTTGGCACCCTTGGATGCAGCCCATGTGGTTCCAAAATCTTGTGTTCACCCTGTGGACTTGAGGTGTTCCTGACTCAGTCCAGGTTTCCTGTCAGTCAAGCATCACCCTCTGTCTCTAGCACTGGATGCAGAGCCCCAATAGACCTCAGGACAAACCCCTAAAGAAAAAACTCAAAACAAATAGTTACTGAATAGCTCAGAGTTTCTCATGTTCCTGTGTCCTGTGCATCACTGAACTCTTGCCTCGCAGTTACCCTGGTCTTTCTTTTGTTGCTGATTTATTTGTAGATGCCTTTCTTGTTGCCTTTCACTAGATCCAGGTCTAGCTGAGGTTTGGCTTCCCTCATTTCATCACCGCATGCTTGGGCCATGGTTCTGTGTTCCCTCCAAGGAGCTCATCCCCACTTACACTTTGTGTGTGTCTGTTCTGAGTCTGTCAGAACTTTCCTGTTCATCTATGCCAGCCTTCCACCCTACTTATTCAGCTTTTTGTGCACTGGAATGAACTGTCCTTGTGTTTTGAGGAAGGTGTCCTCGAAAATCAACCATCTGTCCTTAGGTCCCTTTGCAAGCCTTGTCCCATGAGTTCCTGCCAAGTAAAACCCTGAGCAAGCCACAGTCCCCTGTCCTATAAGGTTGTAATTCTACTATTTGTCTGGCACACACTCGGTATCTTAAACTCCACCAGCTGCTGGACAGTGCAGCCAAGATTACCAGCAGCCTTCAGCTCCTGATGAGTTCTTCCTTGTTCATCAGTGACAGGTCCAGCAGAGCGCCTTCCCTAGTTGACTCATCGATCACTTGCATGAAGGAATTGCCTGCTGCGTTCCAGAAATCTCCTGAACTGCCTGTTCCCAGCCCTGTTGCCTTTCCACCTGATACCAGGGTGGTTAAAACTCCCCAGGAGCACCAAGGCCCGTGACCCAGTTGAAAGAAGGCTTCCTTCTCCTTGCTCTTCTTGATCAGGCAGCCTGCAGAGATTCCTGCCATGAAGTCTCCTGTGTTGGTCTGTTCTCTGATCTTTGCCTTTAAACCCTCAAGTGGCTTTTCACCTGTTTCACACACAGCAAAGTTCCGTGAAATTGAAGCCGCTCCTTTGCACAGAGAGCCTTTGGGTGAATTTGCACACTCAGAAATTGTAAAACTGTGTTTGTGTGTTTAGTTAGAATTGTCTCTTTCAGGCTTAACAGCAAAACTCTTAGACCAGTATTTCAGCTTTGGGAGAAAGTACTTGAAATGCATGACAAGTTCAGCTGTAATTATACAAATCTCCAAGATGCACTTGTGCTTAGCACATGCTTGATAAATACACTTTACTCTGTTGTACTTTTCCTTGGTTTGTGTACCTTTTTTTTTGGTATACAGGGCGTGCTTTACCCAAAAGAAGGGGTTTATGTGTCTTTTATTTTCTGGAATTCCTCAGCCCAGCTGAGGCAGCAGCCTCCCAAGTCCAGTGCTTTCCCTTACTTTTGGGGAGGCAGAGGGACTGCTCCTGTAGCAGTGCAATACACACCTTGGGAAGTATTGTTATTTATTTCTTCTTTGTATTTTGATTGTGAAATTTCTGACTGTGTAAAAGGTTTGTTAATTTCCTTGAACCCCTAATGCTTCAATCTTTGTTTTTGCCAAGATAGCTTGTTAGTTATTCCTGGGTACTGTCATTGCCAATGACGGGGTTGCTGCCAAGGTGAGCTCTGCTTAAAGATTTGTATTCCGTGTGGATTGTGGCCATGTATGCACTTTTTTCAGACCACAAGGAAAACTGAAAAAAAAATCTGCCATTTGCCTTGTGACTGCTGTGTTTTCAAAACTCTTCTGCTGGGTGCTCTCAGTGCAACAGCTGAGGTATTTTTTGGTCTTTTTTTTTTTTTTTTTTTAAGATTTACTATAAGGCACATGCTGAGGCTTACAGTTCCAGTGCTGTTCCCTGGATCCTCCTTCTACAGGCATACATTTGTTTATTTAGAACAAACAAATGCAATCCAAAAGCCTCAAAAGATTTTGTGAGAAACTTTTTCAAACTTTTTCTTCTTTTTTTTTTTTTAATTAGAATAAAAAAAATGGATGAAGGGACTGTACAGGGACTCTGCAGGAAAACTGTTTTGTCATTGCTAGGTGATTGTTGTGTGGACAAAACCTCCCACCATAAATATAACTTTGACTACTATAATCCAAATAAGTTTTCTTCTCCTAATTTCCATATTCTTGAAAAAATGAGCATTTATATTTTTGTATAATCCCATCTTTTAAAACTGTGCATTTATCAGTGCTATAAATTATAAACTTTTGACTCATTTTCTCAAGAAATTAATATTAATCCTATTTCAAAGTGTTTAGTAATAAAAGGGTTAAAATTACTAATTAGTAGGTCCCAAACTACAATTACTAACAAAAGTATGTTTTTAATTTAATTAATCAAGAAACCCACCTAACTTTTTGCTTTTATATTAAGGAAATAACCAACAAGAGTTCTATAATGCTTACGGAGTGAGTCGTTTGCAGCATGATGTTTTCTGTTGATAACATCACATTAACTCAACAGGCATCCTCTAAAAGGTATTAAAGTGGGGTTTGTTTATCATGTGACACTTGTGCTTGACATCCGTGGTCCATCTGTATGTAGTTCATTAGTAAGTGAAATAGAGGTATCTCTTTTTCCAAAATTTGAGTTAAGCAAAAATAGTTTAACCTGATCACAAGGCTAGTTTCAATCCTTAAATAATATTTTTATATTAGTTTCTATTCTGTAATTCTATTGCTTGACACCCATTGACATATGTAGTAGAGATGCAGTGTCTTTTTCTGTGGTACTTGTTTTAGACATTTCATATTTGCTCGTGTATGCATTTATTTGTTAAATTCTAAGCTGAGCAGGAATGTAAAAAGGTTTTGGTTTGGTAATGCTTTTAGTGGTATTATCAAATTATAGGCTCCCTGCTTGTGGTTAAAAACAGGATTGGATTTCACAGGAATTTTAATATGTATTTTGGTTAGGCCCTCAAGAAAGGGCAACAAAATGCAGTGAAAGGAAGGTCTGACTCAGTCACTTGAACATCTGTCCAACACTGGATAATGGCACCAGTAGACAAAATTTTGTATTTGGAGCAAATAAGAGCATGTCTTTGAAACAAACAGGCTGAGCGAATTAGACCTTATATTGGATCCTGTTGTACAAACTTATGGCTGCTTACTTCTGTTTTCTGGAGAGAACCAAGTGGCTTTAAACAGAAGAAAACCATTTTAAAAATAACAATAAACTACACTGAAACAAAGATCTACAAAAAAAAAGAAGAAGCTGGAATTGTAACTCAGCATTTTCAGGCAATCTTTTACCTTTGGGTATCTCACAGAAAAACCACTTTTATATCCAGATGTACCCACAGACTTTGGGTGAGGCACATTAGCCAATTACCCTTTGCTTAGGCCATAAAACACATCTGTGTGGGAAGAAATGTTTAATAATGTCAGTGTCTAAAAATGTGCTTGAGTAACCTTGTATTGTGTCAGTTTAAGTAGTTTTTGAATCTCAAAAGAAAATATGAATACATTTTTAACATAAGAAGTTCTGAAACGCCAATTCCAAACAGTGTCTTTGTGAATGTGAAATTTAAAAATGCATTAGTGTCGTAACTTGCTGGTGTTGCCTGTGTCTGTATATTGCTCTCTGTGTGTAACACATACAGTGTAAATGAGTCTTTTCTCATAAGTGGGCTTCCTTAACACAGCACTTTACTGTATATCTGATAAATGTTTCTTAAAAATAAGAGTGTGTTACAGCTATCGGTATTTTTTTCAAGAATATTTAAATCTTTAGCTTGTATGCAAACAGTCTGTTAGCATGGCCTTTATCTCTTGTTCTTGTTGATCCCATTCTTCTCAAATGGGATTTCAGAGATTTCCATAATCTTTTGGTCATAATATACTAGCTACTGTTTGTAACCTCATACTGTGGTGGTCTAAGTCTAGAAGAGGATACTGAGAAAAATACATGTCCACATGTAGATTCGATTTCAGAATGAACAATGGAAAACAGAACTGTCCGGCTGATGACTCGAAGGAGTTCTCTGGTTTGACCCTCATACTGAAAATTTAACTGCAGTAGAGGTAGTTTGCAGTGGTAACTTGCACAAAAATTCCATTTAATATCTTGACAGTGATAGCTGTGGTGTGAGTCCTACTCTGGCAGGCAAGTTGCTGCCTTTCTAAAAAGGTAGTTTTTTTGCAGTGAAATTACTGTCAGTTGAAAGTTATGTGGCCTTTGCCTGTAAATCTTGTTTTCTCTGTGGTTGTTTATGGCGGTATAAATCTTTTATAAGTTTTACATTATCATGCTGCGCAAAACATACAAAGATGTATCAGGGGAGGCTTAGGTCAGCTTTTAGGCTCTTCACCCAGGGGGTGGTTGGGTAGGCTCCCCAGGGAAGTGGTCACAGCACCACACCTGGCAGAGTTCAAGAGTGTTGGGTTTAAATGTCTGGACTATGCTCTCAGGCATAGGGTGTGACTCTCGGGGTGTCCTATGCAGGACCAGGAGCTGGACTTGATCCCGATGAGTCCCTTCCAACTCAGCACATTCTATGACTTTACGCTTTGAAGGCAGTTGTGGCTTTGATGATGTGCCCATCCGAGGTTTCCCTGCAGCCAGGCCAGTGTGCAGATGTACACACCCTTTGCACTTGGGGCAGCCACTCACACAGCTGTAGTTGAATGGAGATGAGTCAGAGAGTGAACATAAGGGTGAGAAAATGATCTCTGGGGAACAAGCAGTGGGCACCCCGTGGGCACGAACTTCAGTTGGGGTTTGCCCTGAACTTGGGGAGAATGCTGTGTCTGTGGTTAGCAGGAGGCATTGCTAGATCTTAGCAGCATGGCTGTTCCATGTCTAGAGTTTCCTGGTGCCTATGGCCAAATAAGAAAGAAACCTTCATTTAGAAATCCTCTCATGAAGCAACTAGGGCGGGATCATCAGATTGTGTCCACTTTGTCACAAACAGGTCTATGTAGCAGGTGTGTGTTGTTAAATTAACTGGTAATTTCTTTGTACCTGTGACAGGCCCAGGCCGCACATCTCCTTACCTGAGAACTTCAGCAAAGATGAAGCCCATAGAAGAAAGTGTTGAAGATGATGTCTTTGAAGCACCATCTGCTGATAAGCTTGAGCTCCAGCGGCTGCCTTAAACAGTTGTGTCCTCAGGTGTATCAGAGCTTGCACAAAGCTCCAGTGCAACAGGAAAGAGCTGAATTTGGGAGGAATCTGAAAGCTAAGCCCACCTCTCCATGTCTGAATTTACTGCAGCATATGCCAGTGGTATCTAGATGGAAATGTCATGTTTTATTTTACTTCTAAATAAAATAAAATAAATTAAAACTCGCGTGTGTTTTTGGTTGCTTCTTTTTGGTTGCTTTATTTCTACGTAGACTTTTGCCATTATAAATTTAGTATTGTGTTGCTGATTAGCTGGAAATTTCTAGACTTACTTGGTGGAGAATATCCCCAGATTCATTTACCTGTGTTCCTTTGAAGCCTGTATCTTTGTGTTTTCAGTGGGAGATTTTTAAACTGTTTCCAAAGCCACGTTGCTGTTACCAACCATCATTGTTGTGTCAGTCTCATGTGAAAAACACACTCAGTCTTCTGCCTCAATTTTTTTAAAGGTATTTACCTTTAGTGTTTCCCAATCTCACTCTTGACTCCACAATTGTAGTAATGACTTCAATTTTAGTTTTTCTTGGCCAAAGATTTAAACTTATTACTACCTTTTCAACTGTAACTTTTTCTTCTTTAGGCAACTGTATTATACTGAGCTTCCCAATTTTCCTTAGCCTTATCCATGGACAGACTGAGCTGTTCTGAATTAACCTTCCCCCAAAGAGGTACAGAAATGACACTTGATATAGGAAATTCTGTTCAAACCCCAAAACTGGGTAGCTGCAAGTTTAGTAAAGCCTAGTCTCATAAAGGGAGGCATTGGGAAGCTTTTATAGCTGCTTGTAGCAGTCCTGCCTGTGATATGTGGAGATGTGGAGATGATAGCTGTACTACTTAGCTTTGACAACCTTGAAAATCATGGAGCAAATAGTATATTTTAACTAAATGTAACAAAAAATAGCTACTACTCCTTTTATTGAATTGCACAAAACTGATACATAGAATAATAGATGTTTGTTGTCAGCTCTCTAGCAATTAGAAGTGTCATAGTCTGGGGTTTTTTTGTTTATATAATCCCATATTATTTGTAAAATTTATCCTGAAAGAGCTTCTTTGAATAAGCCTGCATCCAAGTTCTACAACCCACGTCTTCCCTCCTTAAAAGCTCATGCAATATCAAGATACACATTAAGGGATTGGAAGTTTGACCTGTGTTGTCAGCATTCCTGCTTCTGGGAATTTAAATCTAGTGTGTAAGATTACATCATTGTGTCTCATGCTTCCGACAATTCTGCATTATTATAAATGGCACACAGAGCTGAGACATACACAAATAGATGCAAAATATCTTTAGACCACACATATGCAAAAGGCAGGACAGTGACTCCTGGTGGAGGTGATGTACTCGAAGAGCATCGTTAGGTCAATGTCTCAGGGACAGTGGCCGTAACTCCGAGGTTGCCCCTTGGCTACTGGGAGAGTAACAGAGGAACTGGGAACTATTTTACTTTTGACATTACACATTACACAGTGTAATGTCCTTGCCCTCATGTAATTTTCCCAAATTTCTGCTAGAGTTCAAACTCCTTTAAAGAGGAAAAAGCTGGTGGAGCAGAACTTGTGCAGTTTAGCACAAGGAGATGCAGAGGGTCTAAAGTAGAAATAGCAGCTCCTACATCTCCTTCTCCACCTGAACAATATCTAGTGTTTAGTTACCAAATCAATCAATATGCAGTGCCTGGAGAGACTGCATCTCCTGAATTATCATAGAATTTGTTTTAATAATCTGATTATAAGCTGAGCTCCTGTGCACCCCTGGCTCAGGTCTATGAACCCTTGTCTGGTGCCTGGGAGCATGAACCAAGTTATCACCAAAGCTAAGGATGCTACAGCAGTAATACTGCAAATAATGATAAATTATGTCAGTTTACCAAAAGTGATGCATTTTATTACCTGAAAATTCTTAACTGAAAACTTTTAAATTCCTGATAAATTGGTAAAATTAATAGGAAATAAGATTACTTGATAAATACAACTTGTAGAGGCTGTTTGGTTCTGTCACTCTGTTCAAATAGAGTTTTTCTCAGACAACAGAAGTTAGGACAGACTGTAAACTGATTTCCCATATTGAATGAGGTACCCCCTTTCATTGCTGTTGCAGAAGATAGGGAAAAGAATCATGTAATCACTCAGAGTTAAAGGAGGGCTTGTGTAGAGGAGCAGAAGATGTGTTGTAAACACATGGTTCACTCATTTCAAGGTAAAACTAATTTCAATTAGTAAATCAAACATAACGTATATTTTTAAATAAGAACACTATGTTATGTTGGTCATAACTGTAACTAAGTACAGTGAACTATATGTATGTGAACTATAGTAGCAGATTGTTGGCTCTGCTAACTAGAATGCCTGTGGGGAAAAAATGAAATGTACTTCACCAATTTTTTTTCTTCCTTTTTTTTTAGGTTTTTTTTTTGAGAATTCTGTGATTTCAATGAATTTGTATATCTAAAAATGCATCTTGAGTACCACATGTGTCAGGCAAATGGAACTAAAAGATATCAATTAGCTCTATCAAGGATTGTCTTAGTTAAGGCTCAGTTCCATTCTCATAGCAAAGCACCATTTGTCTCAGTCTTAAATTTTGTGGAATGAACTTCATGTAGAGTTGACTGAGCTATAGCTCTCATGCTCTCAGGTAGGAGCCTGTGTGCTCCTACCCCAGGAGGTAAATCTGTTTTGGAGGAACTGGCCAAAGCTGGAGAAAATTAATTGGAGCATTTAGATAGGATTCAGAAAATCAGCTGTAGCCCAGCACTTGGGGAGTCAGGTGTGTAGTGGCAGAACTGGTGAACCCCTACACCTTAATTAATGTAAAGAAACATGGTAGCCATGATCCACATGATGTTTCTACAGCCAAAAAACTGCTCTCTGGTTCTAGTCCATGATGGACATTTCAGTAAATGTCAAGTTTAGAAAAGGTTAAGTCAACAACCAAAACTCTTTCAATAATATGAATGTATTTTAGATAACCCTTGTTTTGAATCAGTCATTTTATAAACAAGCCAAATGTATTTAAATTCAAAAAATATGTGTTGAACTGGTATGCAAATACTAATTGTCTTCTTTTTTTCCTATACTATTCCCCTTTAAGAAATGAGGACAACAGAATTATAATCTTCTTATGGAAAATAGGCTACTTTACTTGATACATGCATTAGTAAGCAAAATAAAGATCTATCAAAAGAAGTGATTTGGTTTAAAAAAAAATAGCAATACTGATACAATTAAAAGGCAAGGGCTTTGTCCTTCAGCAAATTTTTGGCATCTAGGTAGAACCTAATTGCATAAGTACAGACTTGGAAAGTATCTCTGCAGATGGAAGGCAGCAATTTTTAGAGCAACATTGTCCATGACAGGTTATCACATACACATTCACAAATCGTTTGGATGGAGTTTTGGGAAGTCAAATTGTAAAGACCTTTAATTTTAACCTTATTACTGGAATTACAGCAACAGTTACTTTAATTAGTTTCTCAGAAATGTTGTAGTAAGTGCTTCTGAGTAAAATGCTGGCTTCGCATCTCTGATGCCACGTTGGTCACAGCTGCTCCTGCTCAAAGGGGAATGGGTTTTCAGTACTTAGGGGATTAATAAAGGAAGACAAACCATCCTAGTTAATTAGCCCTGACATGTAAACTTCCTGAGAGCATGCTGATGATAATATGAAAGTCATTAGAAGGTGCAGAGATGCAATGCAAAGCAAAAGTTGTGGGATCACTCGGTATTGATTGCAATACGGTCTCTGTACTGTTTTTTCAGTAAGGAGAGCAATATGGAGGGGCACAGCAACACTGCAAAAGTTGATGGGCTCTTTTTGGGCCATTTAACAGAACAAAATGCTTTTCAGTTGATAAAGTTATTATGACTACAGGTAGAACAAAGCATTTTCGGTGAGCTTAAATATTAGCTGGATTTTAGTTCACAAGAATATTTACTTAGTATTTAATGCACATAAAGTAAGTTCCAAACTTAAGTGACAGCGGTGCCATGTCATGCCTGTGTGTTTGCTACATACCTCTAGAAGCCTTGAGAGCTTTTTTTTTTTTTTTCCCAAGAGAACTCTTTAAGACCCCTAAGTCAGAGATAAAGTAGATATTAGTACCCCTTTGCACAGGGGTGAGTGCGAGTATTACTAAAACCTGCAGTATTACACCTACTGTAGCTGAATGCTGTTCAGTCACTGCAATTTACCGTGCTTGAATTACTCC
Organism: Onychostruthus taczanowskii; assembly: GCF_017590055.1. Taxonomy (NCBI): domain Eukaryota; kingdom Metazoa; phylum Chordata; class Aves; order Passeriformes; family Passeridae; genus Onychostruthus; species Onychostruthus taczanowskii. Next base: position 3,308,087 of record NW_024502347.1, read on the forward strand.
TTAGCTTTCTCCTGGGGGATTAATATCTGTTACAGCCACATCCTGATTTCCTGTGCAAAGTGCTTTTGGGATAACAACTCCCTGTCATCCTTCACAGCAAAGAACAGATCAAAGGCAGTTCCTCTTGACATGCATCCACTTGTATGCTATTCCATCAACACTGTAGTGTTCGCTGTCACTCAGTGCTCCATCCTGTTCCAGAAGCTAAGGAACTTAATAATAGTATAGACATTTTCTGCCAAAATACTGTGAAGAAATATGAATTTTCTAAGTTTTTAAATGCCTGTTCTTCTGCAGTTTTTTTCAAAATAATTCCCCTGATCACACCACACTCTGCAGTTTTACTTTGTAATTTTTTTTTATTTTTCAGTGTCCTTGGGCTTCTCTCCAAATCTTTATTAAAAGCTTTCTCTATAAACACTTTTTGTAGCCAAAAATTTCCAGGGTTTCATGACTCATGTCTGCAAGTGCTTTGTTAGGCTTTCAGGGACACTTTATGAGGACTACAATTTACTTAGAAAACCAAACAGTATGTTTTTCTCTGCATTTCCTCATTGTTTAATTTTTCAAAAGCTGCCATAGATCCACAAAGAGACAAGAGAGGAAGGAATCCTTTTCAAAAGGGTGCAAATTTCACCTTCCAGTCAAGTCCACAACCTGGTTCATTAGGCTACTTCTCTATGCAGTGTGCTCAGGAAAGCTGGCAGTGACACTGCTCTTTGGCTGAGTTGCTGGCTTAAGTCTTAGAAAGGGTAGGTAACATACCTGCTCCTGGCTAAACTGGACTTGTCCTGACCTCTAAGGACTTTGGGATGAGTGTGGGGCATGAGGCACGCAGTCACTTTCAGGGGAGAGAGAAAGAAACCTGCAGGACTTCAGAGGCATCTTTTTAAATATAAGTAAATGTTAAGATCACAGCTTTACTGCTTTGTGGACATTTTCCCATCACACCTCCACCATTTCCCTTTCCTGAAGCACACTGTTGGCCTGTGCCAAAGCACTGTGAGGACTGAGCTCTGAGGTGGACTGGGGAAACAGGCTTGTATCTCAGCATTGGGATTGTACTAGGACCAATGGCAACTGGGAAATCAGGTGGAGATGGCTGGGTCATTTAGCTGGGTGTGAGAAAAGAGGAGTGAGAGTCAGCAGGATAAAATCAGCATACAGGTGTGTAAGAGGCCATCTCTGTTTTCTTGCAGCTGAGTGAGATCATTCTCTGGGGTTGGGAAAATCCACTGAAATGCATTTCTGGGATGTGCTTAAGCTGCTGCAGTGGTGCATGTAGTTGTCATCTGCCAGCTGAGGAGAGGTAAATGGTCTTGAGTGCAGGGCAAAGAGTCTGCAGGCTCCCTGCACCTTATACCTCCACAGGGGTTTGTTCTTCTGAGAATTAAGGCAGGTTTAGTCTTATGTTCCAGCTGGTATTTCATCTCTGTAAGCATATGGAGGAATGACACAATTTTGTCCAAAATACAAAGGTGCTTGTGGTGAGGATGCAAAATTGGAATTGCTTTTCTGGAAATCCCATAGAGAAATGAAGCTCATACAAGCATTGTGGGGATTACTTGGCTCCCTGTGTCTTTCCTGCTGCCTTCCTTATTTCTTTCTTTGAACACATCTGGCAACAGAGACAGTCATCAAAGGAAACTTCATTATGTTCATTTGTAGCTTTTATGCGTTCACCACTAAACTATACAATTAGCAATGGGGAGAAAAAGACTTGTACTGACATAAATTATCATTATATTTGGAGGACTAAGTGCCTAACAGATTACTGCTTCTTTGACTTAGAGTGCATTGAATAGAAAATGTTTTTTTATGTGCATGGGGTATGTTGTAAAACATCCTACAGATTGTGAAAGTTTAAATACAAATCCTTACTTAAATATCAAAGGGGAAATCATAGTACTTATATGGAAAATGAAAGCAGAGTTTGTTAAAAAGTTGTGGGTTTATTTTGGGAGAAAAAAAGTCTCCTCTCGTGGTATGTCTTGGACATCCTTTAATTGCTTAAACCTACTACTATGTAGTACTCTTTGAAGAGGGTGGGACAAGTAAAAGGCCAAGAAAATACACTTCCAGCATGTGATTCCTAGAGAAATTTGGATTCTTAACACTGCAGCAAATGCTTGCTCCCTCTGATGCCTTTTCCTAGAAAAGGCGATCTGAAATTTTGCAGGTGAAAAAACAACAGACAAAAGCCCTTAAAATAACCTTTGATAGCAAATCAGTAACAAAATGAGTGGGGTTTGTTTTCATGTTTTGTTTTAGTGGGCTGAGAACTGTAGTTTTCTTTGTACAACAATCAACGTTTTGGGTTCAGCATATTTAGTTTATATCCTAAATGACAAAAGAACACACAGGTAGTATCTCTCTGTGAGTTATTACCACAGAATTTTTCTGTGACATTCATTTACATCAGGCAGTTGGAGCTAATCCAACTGTGTTGGAGTGGAGTTTGTCCACAAGTTGTTTTCATTGCATTCAGCTCCAACCAGCTTCTTTTTACATTGACCATCTTAATGGATGGAGCCTGCTTTAAATCGTATCTCCATTAATCACAAACCTCTCAGAAAACTAATTGCTTTCTGAATGTTGCCTTAAAAATGGAAGGAGCAAAGAGAACTGGATTGCTACCTTTTCTCTGCTGCAGCTACCCTGTCAGGGTCAGGGAAGGTGAAGGTGGGAGGCTGTATTGTGGCCAAGCCTGTCCCTGAACTGCTTCTGGAGTGCACTCAGCCAGCACAAGTGCTTCTTCCAGCACAGCCCGATGGCACAAATGCAGAGGAGCTCTGACTGACTGTCAGTCAGGGTAGCAGAAATTAGCTGTGTGCTAGAGCACCCTGGAATTGGTGCTGTTTTGCTTATCAGAGGAGAAATCTTAAAAATTGCTCATGTTGGAAGACAAGAATGCAGACAAACAGCAGCCTCTGCTGGGGAGAAACTTCTTGTGCTTTTTGAAAGTGCTGTCAATATCAGTGGGGAAGGCAAAATGAAAAAAAAAACAAAAAACAAAAAACAAAACCAACACTTAATTGAAAAGACATGGATTTGGCAGAGGCTGTGGTAGTGTATGCAAGCATCAGGCTTGGGGATGAGCCAGATGAGCTTAGAGTATGTCTTCTGGTGCCAAAGTAAGCAGTGGAGGCAACATTGCTCTAGGCTGGGATGCTTAATTATAGTTGTGATCAGACTCCTGGGGGAAACTACTAAGGTGAGTAGAATTGTGCTGATACATGGCAGATCTGTGAGCTGCCCCTGCACAGCTTTCCCATCCCAGACAGATGGTCCTATTCTGATTCTTGTCTTCCTCTTGGAGATGCTTTCTCTGCCTCTCTGAGATAGGTGCAGTAGAGCCTACTGAGGAAAGACAAGGAGAAAAAAATCTACTGTGCACTAGCATAATCATGTCATGGAGAGAATGATTGCTCTGCTGTTTGTGCCTTGAAGCAGCTGATCTGAGTTCTGCTCTTGTCCAGCTCCATATTTATCGTGCTATACAGTGCATTTATAAGCACTAAAAAGTGCTGCCTGCTGAAATTAATGGAAATCCCCAATAGAGTCAATCTGAATGAAAGGGGAATGCTGTATATAAATATTATGGGAAATAATGGCTCCTGCAGTGAGGAAAAAATGATTCTTTTTTTCCAAAGGGAGAAATGTTTTGGGAGGATTTCCACAGTCATCTGGCACTTCCAAGCACTTCATTTTGGAAAATCAAAGCCTCTTATATGCTTTCTTACCCTCCTTTTGTTCTGCTTACCAGTTCTGTTGACTGAATGATATGTACATCAGCTGTAATGCACTAATATCCAAGCCCAGCTCTGGGCTTCACTGTGAAAAGAAAATGATAACATCTACTGAGCTGTTATTTGAGAAAATTTTGGCATCTGCAGTATGGTTCTTGCAGAGTGACTGCTACCCTCATGACCAGGTAAATGGGATATTTCTCATCAAAACCTGTCTCATTAAGATTTTGTACTGTGCAGTAGAGCAGGGAGGCAGCAGATTCTTTATTGCAGCTGCTGCTGTAGCAATCCTAAGGCACTCAAGACTCCAACTAGCTCTTCTCTTCCCTGATGGCCCCTACCCCTTCAGAATGGGACAGGGAGAGATAAAACCCCTTCTGCTGGTCTTGTCTGGCCCAACCCAGGGCTCCCCTCTTGTAAGGTCAGAGAGGTGGGTGGTCAGTGCTCACCTACACCTGACCTGTTTAAGTGTTGTTAAAGGAAACTAGGTTTAGTGGTTTGGGGTCTTTCCCTCTCCTTTGGACCTGGAGAACAACTGTTTGTTAATCCCTTTGAGCCAGCCTTCCCTGCAAAAGGAAACTGCTGAAAGAGAGACATTTTCTTCTTTCAGCCCACCCCCACAGCTGTGGTTTTTTTTGCATTTATTGCTTGTACCAGAAGCTGTCACCTTATGGTGTGTGGTACCTTCAAGTAGAGAAGCAGCTCCAGCTGGATCCTTGGCACTGATGACAGAACAGAGCAAATTCCCCCAGTTTTTGTTTTATGGTGTTTTGATGTGTATCTTTTCAAACAAACAAATAGCCACAGGGCAATTGCACTTTTTCTCTAAGGCCTGGAAGATCTTACCTGTACATTTCATATTACAGCCAGTACTTGATGTATACAGAACTGTCTAAGAGCCTCTCAACAAACAGCAAAATTACATAGTAAATTAAAAATAAAGATACAAACAAGGCAGCTGAGCAGATCTGAACTTCACTAGGCAAGTATAATGCTATGTAATCTGGAGAAATAAAGCAGTGCAGTATAAAGAGACTTGGGGTGTATTAATTGTTTTCCTGAGAACCTGAGCAAACCAAATGATGACCAGAGAATGAAGTGCAGGAGCAGGGATTTCCAGACCTGTGGTCTCCTCACCATGTCACTGCAGGTGTGGTTCACCAAGCCCACTTTTTTTGGAAGGGATTGACACGTTCTGGAAGCTGCTGAAGCATTTCAATCCTTTTCAGGGAAGCAGAGGCTTGTCCTCCGTGCTGACCTGTGACCTGGCTGCCAAGGCCTTGCTGAGAGCCAGTGAATAGCAGACAGGGATGAGATGGAGTAATTACAGTGGGTGAATGGGGAAAATAAAGATGGACCCCTTTCTTCTTTTATCTCAAACAGAGGAGCTAATTTAGGGAACCTTTCCAACAAAAGCTCACAGTGACCCAAATCCTTCCCCCTTTGACTCAGTGGGGACAAAACTAGGCTCAGAAGCAATAGGTTAGATGGACACTTAAGAGGCACCGGGTGATGAGTGCGGCTGGACCCTGGCAGTGCCGGCACGGGCCTGGGAAGCTCAGCTGGGGGCTCTGGGTGACCCCAGGAGCCCCTGTGGCTCTTGGGACCTGCCAGAGTCTCTCTGCAGCGAGAGGAAACCAATTGAAAGAGACTCTTGACCTTCTTTATTCTTCTACCAGCCCTTTCTTCTTGTATCCTGTCACTTCACTTAGGCTTTGTGCTGGTAGTGTTCCAGGAAATGGATGATTTTGTTTTGATTTTGAGTGAGTATAGCATGTCCCTGTGTGACTCCTGAGGGTGACAAGGTTTTTCTGGTAACTGCTTGTAGCTCTTAGCTGCAAGCTAATAAATACCTTGTGCTACCAAGGGGCTCAAGATCTCTGCTGATTGGTGTATTTTCTTCCATTACCTTCCCTGCTCCTGTGGTGTCTGTGTCTTGCTGCAGTGCTTCAAATCCATGTAAAAAGAGGCAGGTGGGCTGTTTTCACTGAAAAAAATTCACCTGAAAATGGGTCCTCATCCCTGCTGTGGAAAACACTGTCAGTGCCGTTGATTTGAAAAATTTCTTGTTTGTAGAGAAAAATACCTGTTTTAAACCTCAGAAATAGATCAGCACATTGTCATTCCCAGTCCCAAAAACCTACCAGAGTGCAAAAACCTTGCCAGAGTGCTCAGAAAATGTTCATCTTGCAGAAAAACTGTGAAGAACCCTAGGCCTACCTTTGCCACTTTGTCAAGGTGAAGAGCAGGAAATCATGAGCAGAAAAAAGAAGGGAGGTTTTACACCACTACCTGTAGAGAGGATGCTGTCTGGTCAAACAGCTGGAACTTCAGCCTCTCCCTTGCAGTTTCTGGGAAGCTATGTGAGGTTTCTAGGAATGAGTTTTTACCTTCCTCTTTGTGCTTCATTGCCTTCATCCAGCAGGACTGTGGTGACTCTTCAGCACAGTGCAGCACAGAGGATATTCTGCAGAGATCGCTGTTTCTCACTAGTACTGGCTCAAGGTGAAATACTCCCAGCCTCTCTTGACTTTGGGCAGTGTGATGTGTTGACCCAGCTAGATATCAGATGCCCCAAAGCTGCTCTATTACTCCCTCTTCAGCTGGACAGGGGAGGGAAAATGTAATGAAAGATTCATTCAGGTCGAGATAAGGACAGGGAGAGATCAATCTCCAGTTGCTGTCATGGGCAAAACAGACTTGACTTGGGGAAATTAACATAATTTATTACACCAATCAAATCAGAATAGGGTAATGAGAAATAAAATCTAAATACAACTTCCCCACTTCTTCTCCCCCACCCCTTCTTTCTGGGCTTAGTTTTATTCCCAAAATCTTTCTCTTTCCTGCCAGCAGTTCAGGGGAATGGACATTGTGGATTGTGGCAGGCTCATCACAGGCTGTCTCTGCTCCTCTTTCTCCTCAGGGAAAGGACTCCTCATACTCATTCCCTTGCTCCAGAGTGGTGTCTCTCTATGGAAGACAGTTCTTCATAAATTTCTCCAGTGAAGTGAGTCTTTCCCATGGGCTGCAGTTGTTCATGAACTGCTCCAGTGCAGGTCCTTTCCATGGGGGGGGCAGATCCTTCAGGAACAGAGTAGTCCAGTGTGGGTCCTTCATGGTGCCACAGGTCCTGGCAGAAGCCTGCTCCAGTGTGGGCTTCTCATGGGGTCACAGAATCCTCTGCTCCCCCATGGACTTCCATGGCTGGAGGGGCACAGCTGCTTCACCATGGTCTTCACCAAGGGCTGCAGGAGAATCTCTCCTGCAGACCTGGAGAACCTCCTCCTCCTTGTACATTGACCCTGGTGTCTGCAGAGCTCTTTCTCTCACATGTTCTCACTCCTTTCTCCAACTGCAGGTGTGAGAAGTAATTTTCCCATTCTCAAATTTGTTACACCACGACTGCTGGGCTCAGCCTTGGCCAGCAGCAGGTCTGCCTTCGAACCGGCTGGCATTGGCTCTGTCAGACGTGGGGGAAGCTTACAGCAGCTCCTCACAGAAGATACCCCTGTAACCCCTCTGCCCCCACACTCCCAAACCTTGCCATCAAACCCAAGATGGGCAGGGGGAAAAGGCTGTAGCTTTTAGTATTTAGGTCAATTCAGGGCCACCACTTCTTCATGAGCCATCAGGAGAAACAACCCCTACTCCTGACATGAAAATGGAGCATTACTGAAACAGATGGAAGGGCACCTGAGCCTCTTGCTGCTCTTTGAAACCCCCTGATTCGCTGTCCCCAAACTCCAGGAGCTGCCACTAATCCTATTTTTTCCAGATTCTTTGGTCAGAGTGGCTAGCAAACCTTGCCCTCTTTTTTCCCTTTCTTTTCTTTTCTTTCTTTTTTTTTTTTAATCACCTGGTGCTGAAACCATATGTCTGTTTCTGCAGTTCTTTTGCTTTAATTCCCCTTGGCTTTTGCTGACAGACAAACAGATCTTAGGGCTCAGAGACTGCTGGCATGGTGCTTGTGCCTGTCCCCTTCACCCTCCCACACTGCAGCAGCCGAGCAGAGGGTCTCTGTGGGGGCAGCCTCTGCTCCTCTCTGTGCAGCTTTGTGCAAGACAGCTGCTTTTCAGAAACTCTCAGGCTTGAAACTCCAGAGAAGTTACGGTTCAGCAGGCTTGACTGTGACTTTTTGTCACAGCTGTCAGTGTAGGTCAAGGAGAGATGAAAGAAATGGTGCCTGAATGGAAAGAAACTTGCTGCGCTTCAAGCCCCCACCCTTGCTGAGCTGCCTTGGGGGAGAAATGGCATTGCTGCTTTCTTTCATAGACAACTCCCAAAATACTTCCAAATTTAACTTATTATACATTATTCTAGTAACTTTCAGCCAGTATTTTCCAAAATGTCTGATTAGTTCTGATTGCCTCAAATATTTTGGGTGCTCCAGCTGAAGTGGGTTTGGTTGCTCATTGTTTTTTTTTAATTATTATTTTGTTTGATTTGGTTTTGGTGGGGCAGTTTTACCTAATTGCTTTAAAGAACCCAGTGCATGATAATCCAGCACATTTCTAAAAGAGAAAGAAGACAAAAGAACCAGTTTTCTAGGACACTGAAGGCCAACACTGGCAGTTCAATAAGGCTGATTTTAAAGCCAGATCTGATATGCTAATCCAACATAGAAATTAAAGAATTATGAATGAGGCAAGTAGCAGGTTTCTCAAAATCACGATAAAGGAGGAGGCAATTCTACATTAAAAAAAAAAAAAATATATATATATAAGTATATAAATATATATATATACTGTGTCTTGTCTATCATTTAAAAGCTAAAGCTAAAGAAAGAGAGCTGAATTTCCTTATTGGTGCACATAGGACTTTTCACTACACTGGACAAAGAGCTGGAAGTTGAAACCAGTGGAACTGGAAATGAGGCACTACTTGTTAGCAGCAGGTGATTAAAACAAGCTGTCATGGAGCAGAGCATCTCTTTTTTTTTCTCAAAAGCATTCAGGCCTGATCTGAAGCCCTATCAGAAAATATGCTTAAAGCACCCAAGCAAACATGGCTCCAGTTAAAGCCGAGTGCTAAAATTCAATGCCCTAGTAACTGCCTTAAATTTAATAGCCTGAGAGGTCCAGCAGGTCAAACTAGATAAACAACTGGTACTTCCTGGCCTGGAATCCTGGATTATTTGGAAGTAAATGGGTGGTAAGCATCTAAACCTGGATGGATACCTAAGCTCAGGGCTAGTCATTCTTTCTGCCTAATTTGCCTTCTCCTGGCCGGCCCAACATTAGAAACATCACCAGACCATCTTTGTTGGTTCACGAACTGTTTGGCTGCTCCAGCCCTGAATATCTAGGCTAAGAGCTGGACAGCAAGTAACGCCCAGGGCCAAATATTGAACAGCCAGCAAACAAAAATCGACCAGCTGCACGTTAACTGAGCATCAGCAGCCTGAAAATGTGCCTGGGGCTTGATGGCCGCTACTCAGCAATCATGCAGTGGCCGATGACTGCAAAAAATAATAACTGGTGCAGAGTAACATGCTTTTGAGGGGACTGCTCATCCTAGAGGTCAACAACATTGCAGGCAGCAGAAAACACTGGAAACAGCAGAGCACTTTGCCAAAATGGTGTTTACATTAATTAATCAGGACATTACTTGAATTATACTAATATCAGGAGAATTCATGTCACATATTCATCTACAGAATGAATTCCCTCCTGTCCACCAAAGAGTGTCTTCCTGTGCAAGTATACAGGAAGTGTGAGGGCTAATTACGTAAACAACTTGCAAGTACGTGAAATTACTTGCATCTGGGATATTTTTGTTATTGGGGAAAAGTCAACTGGTGTAGAGGGAAGGCGATAGGTATGCTGAGTTTATCATAAATTAGGAGTAGTTTTGAAATGAATGGCTTGTATAAATGTAATGGCTTATGGGTGCGCTTGCTCCCAACAGATTGCATGAAAAATGCAGTTCTTTCAAAAATGGCTACATTTGTTTTGGCACTTAGGGTTACAGAAAGGCTGGAGATGGCTCGGAAGCATGCGTCCCAGGACCCACAGAACAGGGAAGAAAATAAACATGCTACTTTTATTGTTATTTCAAAAGGCTTCTATGATTTTGATGTTACTCTATTGACCAAATTAGAAGTTTCAACCCAAAGATTTCTTCTTGTTGGCACAGAGCAATGTTGTTAATGCTGTGTGGCAGTGACCACTTCTCTGCAAGGTTAGGAAGGGGAATCCTGGCTGCCAGCAGTGGATTTAGGTACTGCTGATGATCTGCCTTTGCCTAACGCACAAGACAAGGCTTCCTGTCTATAACATGAAGAGAATAGCTCTGAACTGTCCTGGGGCAGCTGCTGAAAGGATAAAGTTGCTGACTTGGAATGGTTCTGGGAAGGAGGGCTGCTCATTTGGAAGATGAGGTGGGAAGAATTAGGTGCTGCTGTTCTTCCAAGTGCTGTGGTCTCAGTCAACATTAGACACTGCTGGAGAGGAGGTTTCTTCATTTCACTTGTTCCAAGGGTTTCCCACATCTGTGCATGGCCAGAGCTGCTCAGTGCTCCCCAAGGTGGCTTCCTCCTGCTTGTGTCACCTTGCAGGGTATTCCAGGAGTTATGTGGTGCCATACCCAAGGTGTCCCCTCCCATTCCCTGAAACACTGGGGTAAGGCTGGCCAGGAGCTCACATAAGCACCTGGTGTGAACCATGCTCTTCACAGAGAACTCATCACATAGACGTTTAACAGAAAGCCTCACTTATGACTGACACCAGCAGTGGGACATGTGCGGGATCTCAGCCAAGGGGATTGCGAGTCACCTCTTCCACATTTCAGGGGAGCGATGAAACCATGTGGTTACACGTTGGGAGTGACTGGATGTGACTGGACATGTGACTGGGACACATCTTCATAGCTCACTCTTTTTTGAGGACATGTATTAGAGGGATGAGGTAAGGGGAAGTAAATGGAAGTTTTCTGTGACTAGAAGAGTAGTAGATAGTCACCCTTTCATGCAGGTGTTTGTACAATTAGAAAAAAAAATGTTTTCTGCCTTGTATTAGCAGAGGTTGTTAAATTTTTGCTCTTAATCACTGCATGCAGAGCCCTGTATTAAAACAGAGGCACTAGAACTGGCATATACACATCCTCAAATATTTTAGTACAGAATGATAAGCTAATGCTATCCAAGTCACTAATAACACTTTATGTAATTTAGAAAAGGAATTTCCAGGTAATGAAAAATGACAGCACTTTCCTTTCTAAAAAGAAACCCCTCTTCAATTCAGTTTAAATTGCCATGAAATAGACACATACAAGCCTACAGATTATGGAAGTAGTAAAAAAGATGGGATGAGGCTTAAATACCAAAAGCTTTTCAGGCAAGATAATAACCTAAATGTCTAAATGTCTGATAGCTTTAATGTCCAGTGTATTCTCACAGAGAATAAGTACCAAAAGCTATAATCCTGCAGTTTAATTTCAATAGCTGAATAGGTTTTGGGGTACAATTTCTGCAGCACTGCAAGTATGATTCAGGTATGAATTAATAATTTATTTCTTTCTCCCCCCCCAACAATGACTTATATAACTAAAATTATTTTTTTCTGAAGGTAACATCCCAAAACTAAGTGAGCATAGGTGCAAAAGAAAACTCACCAGTGACATGCAGTGTATTTTTACCATGCAAATAAAGCAAATCTCAAAGGCTCACTGTAAATGCCAATGTTATATGTTTTATTTTTAATCAAGTAATTCTTTTAAACCTCACAATATCCATGACAGACAGGAAAAAAAAAACACATTAGGCATGAAATGAGGATATAAAATACATGATATGTAGAAAGGCAATCAGTGCTTTAGTCCCTCAAGACAGTAAACAGGTGAAATGACCTTCAAAACTTCAACTCAAGGCTTTTTTCTTACAACATAAAATTCAAGTGATTTTTCTTTTATTTCACCTTGTAAACAACATACAAGTCAAAATGGACAATGAGGTAATCTATACTACAGAAGATAATTTAAAAACACTAGATAAGACACAGTATTAAAGACATATAGAAATCAGTGTTCACTTTGGTCTCTAGTATGGTTATTGTTATTATTATCACAAGCAACACATACTAGTTAAAGCCAGTCTGGTGATGTTTACCAGACAGTTGTTGCTTAACTTAGTAATCCAAGAGGTAGTCAAAACCATTGCTGTTTGTAAAGATATTCATACATTTGGTTCAATGACTGGTAGCAAATACCTTGCTACTTTTCAACATTCTCAGAAAAATACCGTTTGTAAAGATATTTATACATTTGGTTCAATGACAATGGTAGCAAATACCTTGCTACTTTTCAACATTCTCAGAAAAATACTGCCACAGCTGCTGATACACAGCTCTGGTTTATACAAAAAAAAAGAAGCGTGTGTTCATAGATCAACCTCTTGTTATCAGTCAACAGTTGTAACAGGGCTAACACAACCACCGGATCTTAAAGAGGCTGTTGATAAAACTAAGCAAAATAAGATCGATGCATTTAACAAGGCTCTGCTTTTTTCTAAAACAATACTCAAATCTCATTAAGACTTCTAGGAAATTAAAATCAGTGCATCTGCACATGTACACATCTTCCCAATTACTTTTATATCTAGCACAGGGGAATACATATATATTTTTTACGATAAACATTTCTTACAGATAAATTAATTAAATTAAATTTAAGACTCCATGTGATTTCCCATGTTCTTTTATAATTCTTCTTACAAAGAATGGTACAAGATCTATAAGCACTTTTTTTAAATGGGGTTCTATTAACAAAACTAAGTTAGCAGGAACTCCAGGATAACACTGGTGCAGAATAGAATGGCTGAAAAAGGTGGCCTGCAATGGGAAGAGGTAGGATCCAAATGTGGTGTTTGGCACTCCCTGAAAGCTGGCTAAAGGCAAAATATTGCAGATGGTATTACAATGCCAGATTTACCATTAACTGCAGCAAAAAGTTATTTGGCTCTTCCTCCAAATACAAGTCTTCCTCATGGCCTATCTTTTGTAGCGTGTAATTAAATATCGTGACCTCTCCTTGGGGAAGAGCAAAAAATATCTCACAATGTCCCTTACAATTAAATCACATTGAGCATTTTGGGGCAGGGGAAGGGGAGGGAGGGAGATTCTTTCTTCAGGTTTAACCTTATCTCTACTATTGTTAGGAGAAAAATACATCTGTCTGAGCAGATATTTGAACTATTTCTACTCAAACGAGTTTTATTGTGGAGCGCTCTGGCAAGGACAGGCTGGTGAATAGGGGGAAATCTAGCCTGAAGAATGCTGCCGAATATTAATTTTGTCCTTAGGCATGAAGGAAGAATCCCAAACTCAGTCTGTGCCTCCTCCTTTAAAAGGTTCTTTGCTTATTTGCAGCAGCCAACTGAAGGAGTATAACTAGATTTTTTTTTCCTACTTCAGCCCAGTGCTAAGTAGTTACCTGCTGCAGCTTATGCTGCTATATGTTTAACTTAGGCATGTACGCTTTTGTCTCTTCTGGAGCTGTATTTATTCGCGTGAACAGTGCCCATAATCCTTTGGACAGAAAAATAAAAACTTTCAAAGAAAGGTTTGGAAAGGTCTCATAATTTCAAATGGATGCTTCATCTTAAAGAAGTATTTACCATAATGTCTGCAGTGGTGAACTAACAGTCACATATTTAGTAGAGATAAAAAGTATGTACCATAGATCAACAGCCACCTTTAAGGCCACAGCAGCACAAAGGTGTGTTCATGCAGTAGATATGAGGTAGCCTTTTGCTGTAAACAGAATAATTTTATTGTCACCTATGTAAACAAAGTGGGCTTGATGCTTTTGTGTTTTTATTCTTCCCCCTCAACCCCCCATCCCCCATCCCTCCCCTCCTAGAAAAGCCAAGCACCACTAACTCCGACTGGAAGTCAGTGGGAGCTGTGGTTGCCCAGCATCTCTGAAAACTCAGACCCTGTGAATGTAAAGACACAAATGCTCACATAAGCAACCAGTACATAATACCACTTCATCATTTCACAGGAACTTATAATACAAAACGCTGAGATCTGATTATCAGAAACGTAGGTCTACGTCAACTCAGAGGTAGTTACTAATATCAGTACATAATACTTATACAGAGACAAAAAGGTCTAAGACTATTTGGTTTGTTCTGAGTAAGCAGGTCTGTAGACTATTCTGTAAAGAAAAAACATTACATGGTATATTCCCTGAGCAAAGTTCTTTGTCCTGAGTATGTTATGTAACAGTGATAACATTCTAATATATAAAAATAAAACCTTAAGCTTTCAACAATAAGATAGGGTTTGGTATGTGCTCTTAGCAGTTCAGTCTGACTTTGGTGCACACAGTGATTTCAAACAGCACCAATACAAATCCATGTGTTGAAAACATTTCCTTATCTCAGCTCTGAACTTCTTACATATAAACAGGGAATGACCAGTTTTCAAATCCACAGTTGCCTATTTCTATAAGGAACTTTGGTTTAAATTTTCAAAGTGACCTAAGTTTTGCATCTTTGCTGTTTAACCTGGTTTTTACACCGGCTAGAAGGTTAAGCAATGCCACTTTGATTTGTCTACATAATTTAAATAAGTTTACTATCCTTACGTAAGGCAAGGACGTTCTCTATAGATATATCACATTCAATATCGTCAAAGGTAAGCTTTGCATTAGCATTACTGAGAACTTCAGTACAAACCTTGAGATTCTTGCAAACACTGGCAAGGAATTCACACAAAATAATTCTCTTGAAATTGTGCCCTTCACTGAGGAGTTTGATGACTACCTGTTCACTGAAGCAGCAGCAGCACCAGTAAAAGTCTCATCTGGCAGGACAAGTGGGAAGGGGAAAGGCCACGCACTGAGCCAGCTGCATACCTGTTGTAACCATCGGCTGCAGAGGAGTTACCACCGTAGGACTTTGGCTCGCTGTAGCCTTTCATGCAGGCCGTTTCTTTAGTTTGATTATCCGAGCTTAAACCTACCCGACACTTTCAAGCTTTAACAGCCTGTGTTTATTGCCAATGTTAAGGATTATACAGGTTTCTCTAATTAACTTACATCCACAATGGGATTTGTCAGAGTACGTTATCTTACGTATGACTTGGTAATTCAAAAGTTACAAATGGAAAGCGACTTGAAGTTTTGATAGGCTCCAACTCTATTAACCCCGAGCAAGGCCTGCAGCCCAGGGAGTCTCACTCTGAGGCCACCAATCTTCCTCCTCTTTCACACAGAAGTGTGTGGTCCTAGGGCACTCTGGACCAAGGCTGGTCAGCTGCAGCTCCCAGTTCACAAGTAGGTGATACCCAGGGTTTCTGGCAAATCTGCAGGTCCCTTCACTCAGGCTGGTCTGCACCCATGCTGTGTCATCATCTAGGGAGGCCAGCTGAGCAATCCCAAGTGCCCAGCAACCTTTAGTCTCAGGAAACTATTCAGCCCAGGATCTCATTAGCTTTGCATTTTGTTTTCTTTAAAACCCAAACAGACAACAACAATAAAAATCCCTAGGGAGTTCTCTCAACAGGAAATTTCAACAGGAAATAAGGGGGAAGACCCTTCAAATTGAGGGACACTACTTAGGACCAAGAGAAATTGCTGCTGCTGCGGCTACTACTGCTACCAAGGTACCCTAAATGTTCACAGTATACAAATGGCTGACAGGATGGCATCCTGACACCACTCAAAAGGGTCTGTTTGGTAACAACTTACATACACATTCTCCCCTACACAACAGACACCTAAATTACAGTTACAATCATATTAATTTAACAAAACGTTTTGAGAAACCATTACAGAAACTACACATTCATTGTCTTTTCTGGAGCTTTAAACTCCTCACCAACAAAGGGTGGTGGCAATGAGAGTCATCTTGAGTCATGAAACTGCCCTGCACTGGCACGGGGAGGGGTTTTGATACTTTGTGGAGATGAAAAAGGAACTAATTCAAATGGATGGTACGGGGATGTCTTAGTATCTTTAGTACCATATGGCAGCTTTAAAATATGAAAGTATCCTTTGGTTCACAAGAGACGTAACAGTCTTGATCTCAGTTCTTTGTGTGGTTTATCGGGTTTGGTTTGTTTCTGAGTGAAATTGCAGAAAATTGGGTTTTCTTGTTTGCTTTCTGAACACGTTTGGAAACAGGTTCTAGAAATGAGTTCAGGAACATTGGGTACTGTGACTTTTGCTTCACAGTAATGTCTGGTGGGATCTGGAGAATTGTCTGATGGAAACATATATATTTATAGACATGAACACATACACACACACGCATGCACACTCACACATACACACAGAAAGTAAAACATAATGCACCCTGCTCAAATGTATTTTGTTTGGAGTGATTTGTCTATCAAGGGAAAAAAAAAACAAAACAACAACAAAACATTCACAGTTCCTCAACAGTAGTTAAAATTCCAGGTCAGCTACTGATAATGAATTATTTCCCCTGTACTTGCATGAGGTAGACATCCCAAGAGGGTAAAGAAAACGGAACATTATGAAAAATGCATTAAGTTTTTTTCCTTTTCTGAACGGAAGGCCCCTTTCTGTTTGGTTCTTCAGGCGACACAGACAACTTACTCGACGACACTTCCTGCGGTGACCTGCCCGAGCGCTCCGAGATCTCCGACCTGCCTTCCTGAGAGTACGGTGGAGACGAGAAGCCGTGCGTTCCTCCCCCTTCTCTCAGGAAGGCAGAAGTGGAAGGCTGCGGTTCGGCTTCGTGTCTTCCCTGAGAACTAGCGGGCTGCTGCGAGACAGTTTTATGGGGGCAGTTTGCCACCATGTGCATGATGCTCTGACAGTAATGGCACTTCTTTGGCTGCGGAGGTAGACTACATTCTTTAGCGTGGTGGTCGAGGCCGCCACAGTTGTAGCATCTGAAACCAAACAGAGACAGAGATGGAGTTATGCAACGCAGCGTCCAGCGGGAAGGTTTCTCGCGGGCCCGGGCCCGGCCCCACTAGAGGGCACCAGATCTCCAGCCATCGCCGCACCGGTGTCCCTGCGAGACCCGGCACCCGCGTCCCGCTGTCCCGAGCGGGGATGCTCCGGCTCGGCCGCTCCCGGAACCAGGGCCCGAGGGACGCGGTGCTCGCAGCCAGGGGAACGCAGGCCGGAGGAGGGGCGCGGTGCCCGCCACGAGCCAGGACCGGCTCCGTCCCAGGGCCCGCCTCTGTCCCAGGGTTGGGCTCTGTCCCGTGGCCCGGCTCTGTCCCAGGCTCTGGCGCTGCCCAGGGCCCGGCTCTCTCCCAGGCTCTGGTACTGTCCCAGGGCCCGGCACCTCCGCTCCTCTCCCAGGCACGGTGGGCCAAGGCTCCGGGCCAGTGGGGACTGAGGGTCTGTAATGGCACTTAGGGGTTGGATTCAAAATAAACTCAGTAAACCCCGGCAAGAGTCGTGTCGTGAGTCTGTGTTTGTGTTTCCTCTCAGAACTCCCAGCCACGTGCTGTGGCCGCGGTGCGGGAGCCGAGGGTGCCGAGAGGCCCCTCCAGCCGCACGGACACGGCTTCTCCCACACTTCTCAGAAACGGCTGAAGCCCACAAAACCTCTTCTCTTTGACCTTGTTAGCCAGGGGAGTCCTGAAGAACTCTCCAGCAATTCCTTACTGAATCCTTTGTAACACACACCAGGAACACCAGTTATTGGATTACATTATTCCAGCATACGATACAAAGAAATAATTACACGCCTTTGGCATGGTGACCTTATGTGCACCACTGAGTTTTCAACTTTGGCTGCTTTTGTATGGTTTCTGTTTCTTTGTTTTATAAAACTTGCGCTGAATACACAGACATTTCATTTCTAAAAATCAAACATTACTGGAAAGAACAAAACCTATATATTTTTGGTTTGTTTCCCTTAACCACCAACTAGTTAAAACCAATTATTTCACAAATACTTACGTCTGTGCAATCAACTTAAAGATTAAAAAAAAAAGACTGTAACTATAACTATGAACAAAATACTGCAATGTGCTCTGGATCCAGCCCAAATAAAGATATGTAACAATTTTCAGATTCCTGAAAAGTAACAAAGCGTCATTTGACTGTTTCACCTAGTATTTAGTAGTCCCTACTAGTGTATACAGTATCAAGAAGGTTAATCTAAGCAAAGCTTATGTACAGCCGGAGTCTCACCTACTGAATTTGCTTTACCTTGCAAAAGAAATGCTATTGATAAAACCTGTGGAATTTTTAAAAAAAACTGCAAATATCAACATTCGTAATTCCACTCCAAGAACCAATCCCTGGCACCTCCCACTTCTCATCTCTTCATCACTAGTAGCAAGATACCAACCATATCTTCATTTCTACAGACAAATGAAAAAACAGCACAAGTTGTTCATGGCATGCTGCATGCCATCATGTCCTACAAGACTGACCAATAACTTAAAGAAGTTAAATAATGAACAGAACTTCATTGTCCTTTCAGAAATGATTGTGATTTATTGTTGTATCTTCCTTAAAAATGAGTAAGAAGAAACCAAGCCCAGTACAACGAACTCTGCACTTCTACAACAACTGCAATAACATATTTTAGGTTCCATTTTGATGTCACCACTGCACTGAAGTTTGATGTGATTTTTCAGTGGAATTTGAAGACTATGCTTACACTACTCTGTCTGCATATACTACAGACTAACCCACGAAGACAAACACAGTCTAACAAAGCTTCCCTTGAATCACAAAGAAAATAACATGTACCAGCCCCATTATCACTTAGTATTGATTTCCCTAGCACAGGAAGGGAAATGACATACTAAGTACATTGTAAAATCTAAACATCCTGATCTAAGACCAAAGCATCAAGTTTTTTCTCCTGTGGTTAAAAAAATAATTTTCAAGTTATTAAACATTATCCCTCTGACTACTTTTTGCCAAATCATTGTAAGTATTTTCAAATTAGTGACTCTCACTTGGCAGTATGTTCAGCATTCAGCCTTCCTAACTGGCATTCAGCTGTGTTTCCACCACAAGCTTTTTAAACACCTTCTGAAAAAAGTAGTAAGGAAATAAGCCTAGCAATCAGAGAAATGAAACAACAGCAGCAAGTAAAAATCTTTAAGTGTTTTACTTTCTCCTCTTCCAATAAATACATATAAGGATTCACGGATATGGTACTGATTGTAATTTAGGTTATATTAGAGAATGATATTTATTGTTACCTTTTTTATCAGTTTCTAGCAGTGTACTTGTTCCTGGGATAAATGCATTATAACATAGTATAGCACAGGAGTGTGCAGACATTCTGGAAGTTGTGTTTTTTGTCTTAATTCAGAATATGGAATTTTATGGCTGTGAATGCATCAGCACATTTATTTTCTCCCTTAATATCACATCTGTTTGGAACAGTCCAAAAAAAAGAAAAAAGTTTGAAGTAGGGTAAAGGGCCTCAGTAGCAGGATAGGCAGTAGCCACAGACAAATCAATTTAATCAGTCACTATGGTATGCTCTGTGTTATCCAATTCAGTGGACCATTTCACCTCACCAGTTGGCAAAGAACCTGCTGTCAGGGCCCCTGCTTCCACTCAAGCAGCCTCTCTCACCCTTTGCACATATACTCAATCAATACATCCTATTTGCAAAATATTGTAATTCCTTGCATCTATTTAAATTTTCACTGAAATGTCACTGTAAAAGAAACTCTATCAGAAGCAGTTATGATTAAACTCTTATTTGTTTTTTTGGGGACGTTTTTTGTTACCAATCAATTCAGGCATTTGGATGAAGTGTCACATTGAGCATATATGTGCCAGCCAGGGTGTGCCTGGAATTACAGAGAAGGGTGATATTTATTCAGTTCTTTTAACTATTAATTCATTCCTTGTCAATCACTCTTACCAGGAGAACAGATCACACCTCGCTCTGAAAATGCCTTCCCTTTTCAAGGGATTTATCCCAAAATGGAAGTGGTCAGCCACCTCACAGCTCACAAATGACAGCATGGCATCATCCCCAGGCACCAAGGTATGGCATTAACCCTTTCTTCCCGAGCGTTTCAGCCCTTTGCTCCTCTCTGCTGCATGTACTTATGTTACAACATCACGAAAGGCGAGAGCCGATGTGCACATGGGAGCTCACACATTCACATCTCCACCTACGTACATGTACAGAACAATACACAAGACTGACTCCTGCCATGAAAACTGACCAATTCTTCCACTCTGCTCTCAGAAACTCCAGATTAGTGCAACCATAACAAGTATCTCTTCTCTTCCTAAGCACCACGGAAAGAATGTATGTTAGCTTAAACACAAGTTTATATGTAAATTCTACCGTGAGATGAATAAAACACAAAAAGCCCTTAAATGTGCAATTATAATATCAGCACTTAGAAAGAACAAAAGTAAGACGGATTTGTTAAAATAGGATTGTCTTTCTCACAGTAGGCTTCCATGATTTGCTAGCTAGCTTCAGGCTCAAAAATATAAAGAGATGGCAATTATCCTAACGGGAAATCCTTTCTTCTCTATAGCACTGACAGGAAGGTGAATCAGGGTGATTTTTTTATATAAAAAAGATGAACATCTTAATAGAGGAACACCTTGAGGAACTTGTCTAGCATTATCTTTCAATACTCTCACAAAAACTGTAACAATAATACACACTAATGAAGAAAGAAGAGCATATAGCAAGGTTAAGAAAACCTCCTAAATTCTTCTTCACTATGAATTTGTGATTGCATAAAACTATACATATTAAAGGAAACATGAAGAAGCAGAAGAGTACAGATTCCGACATAAAATATGCTGTATTAATTGCAAAAAGCTGATGACTGAAATTGATTAGAAGCCCTCAATTTCACAACCAAATAATACCACCTAGTCTTTAGCCTTTTTTCCTTCTTCCAGCAATCAGATACTCCTACTCAGGAAGCACACCCCAGCCCTAAACTTTTTAAAACAACAATACCCTTGCCTTGCAAATACGTTTTCCACAGTAACAACTCAGATGGGTTAAGCAGCACTAGGTAGAGCAAACACAACTGCTTGCTTCTTGGAGCTGTTTTATAATACAATTTAGATGATAATCCAATACATATGACAAGTAGAGAAAAATATGTGTAACCCCAGACTGTTATCTGTTGAGAGAAAAAACTGTAAAATTACCCTAGTGACTGACTTGGGGGAGGGGAGGCAGGGAATAAGGGGTTAACATCTAACAGGGATAGGAAAGGGAGGGAAGGGGGTACAGTCAGAAGACGACTAAAATAATTCACCAGGACATACCCCACACCAATTCCTCTTTTGTTATTCCTTTCTGAATGCTATCAGACTACAAAAAAATGATTCTTGGCTAACAATACTCCATCTTGCAACATTAATGCCTTGAAAAACGGCATGGAATTCTAGCAGCGTGTGCACATGACATGCAGTTACAATACACTGAATGCAACTGTGCAGTTAAAGCACAAAGGAAATGTTTAAAATCGCACTAAATGTGCTGTCCTTTTCAGCCATTACTTTCACAACATACCTAAAGAAAGGCAGATGGAACAGGCAGCAGATCACTTCAATTATTCTATTTTGTAAATGGCTGTAAAGGGAATTTAAACTATCCATGATCTAACAGAAAAATGGGTCTTAGACATAACTAAGATTTCCTCTGTTTAAGGCTTCAGTGACTTGTCTTGAAAATAAGGCCAGAAATACTGCAAAGTGATGCTTCTCTCTACCTAGATGTGACACTTAAAAAAGCTCAAGGTTCTTGCTCAGGCACCACCTGGGACAAGTGAGAAAGACCCCCAACACCTCAGCAGGTGTTGGAGGATCCTCAGAAAGGATCTTCTGGACTACTGAGGATCTGCTAATTTCAAGTTGTCTTTGTTGCAGCTTGAAAAGCCAAGTTGGATGGGGCTCTGAGCAGCCTGGTCTAGTGGAAAGTGTCCCTGCCCATGGAAGGGGAGGTTGGAACTAGTTGGACTTTAAGGCTCCTTTCAACCCAAAGTGTTTTGGGGAGCTAATGAGACACAAAGAAGATGACTGGAATGTACACTCTGCTTGTGCCCTCTGACAGGGAAATGGATGGGATGTTTCTGCTCACACGTGCATTGCTGGGGTTTACACCATTCTGATTATCAACCTTTAATTCTTAAGCTGTAGCTGAATGCAGGAGAGAATACAGTTAATTTTGAAAACATTCTAAACAGGTATTAGAATTAAAAGTAGTGAATACTGAAATACTATTGAAATAATAATTAAGGTCAAGTGAAATTATCTTGTTAAATAAACTAGAGAAAGGAATATTTACAATCTTCATCAGAGCATTTATGGCTTGTCCATCAAGCAGGCATACAATAAGGGAGAAAACCTCACTAGCACCCTCATCTACCAACCCATGGGGAAAAAAAAACCAGTTTAATTTTAAAACTGTAAGTATTTTTAATCATGAATGTTGTAAAACAGAATATTATCAATGCAAAAATGGCACACATTTAGGTTTGTGTTGGTCCTGTGAGTATTTGCTACCCTGAACTTCTCATTCATGCAAAACACTGTGCAGAAGCAACATGCTGGGAAAGTTAATTGCAGGCTGGCATTCTTCAGTGAAATTCAGTTAGAAAATTTCCTGTGCTTTACTAGCTTTTTGAGATATTTAACTAAAATATAATTAAAAAAAAAAAAAGATAACCACTTGAAGAAAAAAAAAATGAAATACAATAACGGTGCTCACCCATCTATTTGTCTTGTGAATCCTACAACTCATGATAATGTACCAGAGATCCAAGATTTTCAATTTTGTGAGAAAAACAAGGCCCCTCCATTTTTTTAAGCTTGCCTTCTTTCATTTTACAGATAGCCCTATCACGCTGACATAAACCGGCACTGTCTGCGAGGCTTCCAATAACACAGGGTGGAATATTGATGATGTTTACTCTTGTTACAAATAAATAAATAAAAATGCTCTGTTGTAAACTCATCAGATCGACTAGTATTCTGTGGTTAGTTCTAAATCAATCTATTTCCCCCAGTGTATCACAGAAGTAATATCAATAGGTTATGGTCTTTTGTTGCTCGGGTTTCCCCTCCCCCTTCCCCCCAACAAAGAAGCAGAAAACAACGTGGGGCATTTGCCTGATAAATCAAGCCTGTCAGGATACAATTTAACTTAAGTTCATGAGGAAATAAAATTGGTTAAAATCTACTAATACAATTTTACTGGAAGGTGATGGTTTTTTTTTTTTTTTTTTACAACCAAGAGCAACAATGAAACAGAAAGGCGGTTCAAAAAGTACAAAATGCAGTTTTTTCTCCACAAAAATGGAAAGGACTACGGAGACAGCAGATCTTAAAAAATAACTTCAACTACGTTGTTTCCATTCTTCCTTTCCATGAAACCGTATCTCTGCTATCCACTCAGCTCCCTTTACAGGCATGGAGGAAAATTATTTTTCACACAATCACACAAAAATCCTTAAAGAAATGCATCCTCATGGAGGAATGATTTGGATGCATTTATTACAACAAAAGGGTTTTCTTTATATTGAGAGCTAAAAAGTCCTGAAATAACAATTTACAAAGTGAAATTTTGTTTCTAAATAACATGAAAGATGGTTTTGCTCCTATAGTATCAATATAGCATGGAAAGAATGTGTATATTTTAAAGGCTTTAACCCATCCAGATAAAGCAGATACAAAATCAGTGATGGTTTAAGGAAGTTACGTTTTAAACAGCCATATATCACACATTTCAAACATGAAATGATTTTAAGTAAGTCTACTACTGTTAATCTTTTTGCACTACGAAACCACACACACAAATACTCCCAACCACAAATTTCCCTTGTAAGCTTTAATTTCTGTGGGAATAATAAAAGAAACCAGTTTTTCAACAAGAACAGCTGTGTATGCAGTAATTTTTTTAAAAGTACATATTTTCCACAGTTCCTGCTGGTGAAAAGGCTGCCTGGGCTCTGCTCTGGGCATCGCTGCTGTGTGTACCCACGTCTGCAGCGCTGTGCCAGAGCCAGCTGGGGTGCGGCGCTGGGCGGGCGCGGGGGTGGCCAGAGCTGAGCAGACCTCGGCTGCCTGTGCCTGAAAGCACTGCTCCGTGCCCCTGTTTACAGAAGCCTAGCTCAGTAACACTAGAAGCCTTTCAGAGAGGTGGCTTGAGCCTCCTGGCCATGTGGATAAGGATGCACGCTGCATAAAACCGGCTCAACTCTTTCTGGGTCAGTGAGGTGCTGGTCATGAGCTAAGAGGCATGCCTGACCTTATCTGCCTCTCAGCAGAGCTGGTTCCAGGGTTTCCACATCCACTGATCAGTTAATCCACAGATGAGATAAAAAGGCAGTAGGTAACTGGGAATCAGTTGTTAAAAATTGCTTTTTCAATTTTGTTCCTTATTTCATCAGTAACATTAGCAGCAAACACAACAAATACATCAAATGCAAGTGACGCCAACTCACAACAGCAGGAAACAGCAAATGGCATCCTGGCAGTAGACTGGAGCACTGAAGCAAGCCGCAGCAGAGAAAGAGGAGGGAAAAGGTTGTTCTGGAAGTTCATAACCTATTCTTCCTCCCCAAATACCAGTTTAGAGTGGTATGATTTTAGGTACCTCATAAAAATCAGTTTCACACACAAAGTTTCAGAAATATCTGGTGACAGGAGTATGGACTGACTTAGATGCTAGCCTTGAAATGGCTTCTCCTATTACATACACTGAGTTAGATGGCTTGCATGAATATAGGCTTCACGAGTGTTAAGGATTGCAGGATTTAACCAGCAGCTCATGTTTTCATTTCATTCTTCAGAAGCAAAGGGATGATTACTGTCTCTATGACACACTCTCTATGAGGAGACCACGCCAGCTATCTCTGTAGGGGTTCTTTCCAGAGCTCATGGCACTGATAAAGTCATGTCATATGAATCACATGGAGGGTTTCCCATCCCAAAAGTGGAACGAAAGGGCATCAAACATGGTGCTTGGTTTTGCTTGAAATAGCAAAAGTTCACACATTCAATACCCACAAGAACAATTAAATAATTCAGATGCTCTATAGCCACACTTTAATGGTAAGGAAAATCTGCATCATTCTGATTGCACTGAGTGAGAAAGGAAGCAGTCCCCTTATTCACTTTTCTGAACTTGCATCTTAAGATGTCTAAAATGAAATAGCTTCATACGTTGACATTATTATTAAATGGCTGGGCTGAGCATTTTCTGTAAGACATTTTTAAGAGGCTTTCAGTATCTTGAAGAAAAAAAAATTATGTTGCAACTTTCACATTAAAATGCGGAAGCAACAGTAAAGCGTGAAAAGAGGATTTCGGCTGCAACAGGATTAAGCCATATATGTTAAAGCTTTTAATTCCCACCTGAGGCAGGTATTCTTGTTGTCTCACACTGCCTGATCCCTGAGCTTTAAAAGAGAAATAATGCCATTTTCTACTGTTCTGCCCTATATCACCTCCGGATTTATCCTCATTGTTAATTCTCACCATTAATTGTGTACATAAGAATATAAAGCAATTTATGCACATAAAAATTATTGTTAATTTAGAATTTGGTGTTTCCTTTTTCCTTGTTTGGCCTCAGGATGGCAAATCTCATGCACATGTTTAATACTTATATCTCTGAATTTTGTTAATTCTGTGTACAGTTAAAAATAATGGAACATAAATAGTTTCCCTATACGTGGTAAACTAGATCACTTTATCCTCTTGGTTGGGATTGTGTAGATTAAGTGGTATCACTGCAGTAAAATTATAACAATGAAGTTAATAAAAGTTTTCTTAAATATTGCTAGTTCCCAGAAACAGAGCATCTTAATGGTCTTAGTTCTGATCTCAGTCACAAGGATGTAGATCCAGAGCAATTTTGATGACTTCACTGAGCTTATTTACTGTTATCTTGAATAATGTAACACAGAAAATTTCCCACTGTGTATGAATTCTGAAAAGTCACACAGCAGCAGCCAAGGCTGGTTGCAGAGGTCAGATTAGTACAAGTTGTGAGGCCACGGAGCAATGTTGGCTGAAGCTCTTTCGTTCCACCTGTAAATCTGTGTTTGCTGGTTGACGTAACATTTGAAAGCAGAACACAGCATAAATCACAAAGAACACCAAAGAATTGTGGCAAGAGTAGAGGAGTGGTGTGTCTTCTGCCCATTTTTGCTCAGCCTTTTAGCCTAAGAAAGAATGAATTATCTCAAAATTAAGGACATTTATAGTCAAAGGATCAGCTTTTCTGGCAAGACTGATGAACTCTGAATTAGATTTATTAGGAGATAAAATAGGAACCCTACACTTAAATAAAATGTTTGAAAGCAAAGAACAATTCAGATAAGACCACCCCAGTTGTGATCATGGCAGGGGAAAAACAGATTACAAACTGGATATTGAGTAAAGCTGCCACAGGAGAACACAGTGGATATACTCACTGAACACAGCACAACCAACTTCCTGTAGTTTTGATCAGAAATTCACATCCAAGCCACAACTTCCCAACTATGAAAGCCCTGAATTTACAATTTTGAAAGCAGTCACAAACCAGAGAAATGATTAATGCCAGCATCATGTCTGTGTTTTAACAATTCATTTATACTACGAAACAGCCCTCCAGTTATCCAGTAGCACTCACTGTGCAAGGCAGGAACACTGTACATTAAGAGTGGAAGTGCACGGAGGCAGAAAGGACAACATATTTTAATGCAAGCCCAAAAGCTGCTAGTGATAAATCAAGACCACTGGCTGGGGTGGAAGAAGGCGTGTGTGTCTCTGCACTCACTTAGTGAAGTGTGCAAAGGCCACAGGAAAGAACTGGGGAATGGTTACAAAGGGATTGGATACAAGTTCTTCCAATTTGGAAGGAAAATCTTGACTTCCAGTGAAATAGAGGATTACTCAGTTATGCTGGCAGCCTGTCTGCTGTCCTCAGATCCCAGGCGCTGGGGCATGTTAGAAGACACAGAAAGGTGACTGTGACATACTGCAGGGGCTAGGAATGGAACATATAACGTGTCAAATCCAAAGGACTTCATTAGCCCTGACTGAAACTCTGTTTCTTCCTGCTTTAATGATTATTTACCATACTGCTACAAGGTTATGGAGACAATTCTTACTATTCATTGAGCTGTTAATTATTCTAGTGATAGATCTACTGCAGGAAAAATTAAGAGTATCCTTCTGCCACAAGACCTTAAAATATCACAGCTGAGGCAGCAGATTTGAACTCACAGCTAGACAGCAAACCAAATTTATTCTTTTTTTCATTCTGGATAAACACGCAGTGCTTGGGGAAGGAGGGAGCTCACTGGCAGGCAGTGTGAGGGAGCACAGCTTCTCAGCATCAGGCTGGAGCAGGGCCCCTGCCATCCAGTCAGTGTCCTCCAGTGGCAGTGTCCTTTCTCACATCTACTCCTGAGGGGTGGCACGTGGGTGCCACAGTCCTTAGTGAGCACAATAACAAACTGGGTGTCGGTGTTGGATATCTGTGTCACTGCACCACTGGAAAAACCAAACCACCAATCTTAGGAGCTGCTTTGGAGCTGAACTCTTCCCCTTCTGCGCCTGATGGAATCCCAGAGCCTCCATCACTGCCTGTCCTTGTCAGGTACAGTCTCCCCCGTATCTTGTGCTGTTTCCATCGCTGGGTGTAATGCTCTTGCAGCTAGTCACTGACCATAGCTCCCCAGAGAGTGAAGATGAGAAACACGGGTGTCTTACCCACAACCTACTAATCCTCCTCCAAAAGGCTGAACAACCATCTGACGATTACAGCAACCTCCTGATGGGGGGAAGATTTGCATCCAAACTTGTCTTTCATACTGGGGGAGGTATGTGCTGAACTGGGGACCTTTTGAGTAGGTTAGAAGCGTGCTCACTGGCTTGGGCCGTACAAGTGAAGAGGAGAACTCAGAAGCCAACGTGGTAATTCCTGAGGGACCAGATGTAAAAACTGGAGCACGGAGTTGCTGCTGTCCAGTAAAAAACCCAGCTGACACAAGACACAGCCAGCAAGTTAAATTTGGCATTTGAGTCTCTTGGCAGCACCTAAACATCAAATCTAGGAACCAAATGCCTTTTGTGAGGTTGGAAATAGTCACACCTGAACAGTGTTAGCCATAGAAGACAAGGGACCAGACCTTTAGAAATCTGTCACTTGGTACAATATTCCTGGATACTTCCAGGAATAGATCAATTGTTTATGAAACAAACCTCACTCTTGAAAACCTAAAAGGACTTTTCTCCTAATCAAGACCCCTTTGGCTCTCCTCCTTACAAACCTTCTATCCAAAATATCGAAAATTCCTGGAAATACACAATCCCACATAACCACAAAATGAAGGGAAACTGTGTCTCCCACACAGGAGTCTGGATTTCAAGCACAGCTCACAAACTTCCCTTATGAAAAGTTTCATCCCTCACAGGCTCCGAATCTGGTGATAGAAACTTCTTTCTCTGTCACAGGCATCCTGTTAGGTATAATCAAATGCTTACAAGTATTTAAATGCCTAAGTCCCACTGGCTTCAGAGGCAAGCAAGGTCCTCATAGCTTAGAAGATCTGAGTCTGTGCCCCTCAGGATTATATCTAGTACACCAAGGAAAGTTATGGTACAACAAAGTACAACCATATGGTGATCATGCCACAAATTGCCATTCACTGAACTAGTGCAGGAATCAAGCACATCCTGAAAAATGCACAAAATAACTGATTTTGAATCTGTTTTTTTTGCTACAGCTATTTCACCACTGTCCAACTATTATCATGAAAAGTTGTAGACAAGTTGTGAAAAGCAATTTCAATTACATCAGAAACATTACACAGAAAATGAGGGCTATCATGAGCTTAATTGGACTTCACATAAATGCTGAAATGCCCTCCACAAGTCTTTTACATTCCCTGTTGGCAGGCAGCACAAATGTGAGAATTATATGAAGAAAGCACACACTTTCCAAATGATGAAAAAAATCTAAACTAGAATGTCCTCAATAAATTACTGTGCTTAGATTTCATTCCAGTTTCCTGCAAAGCTTTGCACAGTGAGTGCCACCTCTGCTTGCTGTCTTGGCAGCATCAGGAGCAGTTCCCAGGGTGCCCTTCTGTTTTCATACTCTGTACTGCAAAACAAGCCAGCAACAGTGTGCTGTGCCAGGCAGAATGCAGGGAGTGTCCAGGACCCTACTCCAATGTTGTAAGTCATCCAGAACCATCAACAAGTGACCAGGGCTCCAGCTCAATTATTTTGTATTGTATTCACAGCTTTTCCCTGGGTAATGTAAAAATAAGTGGAAGATAATTACTGAGTAAACAGCCCCCTTTCCAAGATGAATACTTCCAAAGGCATAAGAGCTGCTTTCAAAAACTGCTAAGGATGATCCCTGTGATGATCTCTGCAGCCACTAAAATGCTAGCCAATTCTCAAAGGAAAAAATTTCAGTTAATTCACTTACTTCCCCCCCCCCCCCCCCCCCCCCCCCCCCCCCCCGATTTGTAGCATTTATTTAGCTTGCTTTATATCACACCTCCAGTTTTGAGACAAAATCATAAATCATTGCATTGGCACAACTGTGGGTGTGATAAACACTGTCAGGAGGTGGGAGGGAGTAGATTAAGCAAAGCAATTCCTATTGTCCTCAAACACTCTTGCAGAGGAACTACAATGTGGAACGGGCACACTGTCTGGAATTTACCCCTGGTCACAGCACACACATGGTTTTCACACAAATCTATACTGGATTTCTATCAGGATTCATGAATTTGTCATTACCATAATATTCCACCTGATCCTCACCAGTAGGTGTGTGTATGTGAAGAGCGGAAGAAAGAATCACACACTCCAAGTCCAGGCAGAAGATGCAGATGTTCAACTTAGTTTTGTGTGGCTGTGGTTGAATTTCCTTTCAGTTAGAGACAATGAGCTGGAAAAGAACTTAACTGACAAAAAGTAGCTGATCTGTGTGCTTTGAGTTAAATACACTCTAAATATAGTGCACAGAGATGCTTAACATCCCTCCTCTAAGGAAATAGGTTTTTAGACCATTCTTTTACATATTCCCCATAAATCAACCAGCCCCATTTCAAGCTAACTAATGTTTTTTTTATGAACTGTTCCTCCACTCATGCAGAGCATAGCTGGGGCATTTCCCACTTCATGCTCATGCAAGTTGCAGCTGGACATATGCTTTTACTTGCAACCTGACTATTTTCCTTCTACTCCTTCACAGGTTCTGCCTTGTATTATTCTTTCTTCATTTTCCTACCACTGCAATGCTTCATGTGGAAGCATGGCACCTGTCACAGCTCAACAAGAATAGTTCTCTATTTTCCTTTTGAGGCTATTGTTAAGGTAGGCCTTGAGTCAAAAGCTGCTGCTCATGGGCAGACCAACAGCTAAAAAGGGATGGGAGAAGGGAATGTCAATGGTTTGTGACCAATTACATGAGATGACTTCTCAGCTCAATTTATTTTGCCTGTAGTTGCTTCAAATTCAGTGGGCAGGAAACCTTTGAGAGGAGCTTGGCAACTTTGACATGCCTCTCAAATGTACAGTATTGTAAATTTATAAAATTACTGCATAGTACAATAATCATGGCTATGATTACAGGACTGATGCATATAGTCAGACACTTGAGTGTCATGTTCAAGGCTATTCCTGTCTTTGCAAGAGAGACTAAAAGGCAGCACAGAGGGGCCATAAGAGTGGATCAGAAAGTTGAACAACTGAGTAAGAAGAGGAATAAACAAGAGGAGGGTCATCCACACCAAGCCCCTTATTAAAGGCAAGGGAGGCCACCATCAATGGCACATCACAGCTGGAAAAGCCTGGAAGGCACAAAGCAACTGTTCAGCCCTGGTGAGGCTGATGCCAACCCTTCTGCAGCATGCTCAGAAGGAAGTGTGTCCCATCACAGCAGTACTGCACTGCTCAGCAAGGAGGAAGCTCAGAACGGTATGAGCTAAAGGCCTTCCCACCTGAGCCAGGATAACTGCGAATCAGCGAGGTCTGCTGGTCTTATGGTATGCAAGTTTAATTGTTTAACTTCAGGAGCAGTATTAACTTCTGTTCCACTACTGAACTCACAATTAATGGTCAAAGGCAGCCAAGATGGCCAGGTCATCCAGGGCAACACTCACTCCATTCTGAGGAATGCCTTGAACACTATTGCAGCAACAATAGTTTATCCTCACTCTGTAAATTACCTTAGCTCTTTACCATGGATTTAACTGCTCAAATGCTTGTCTTACGGATAAAACAGCTTTGAGGTTCAATTATAATCTTTGATATTCATTCAATAACAATTTATTTTTATTCAAGAATGGGACACCATAGAGAATGCTTGGGTTTCCTTAAATGTGTCAAAGCTGAGACAAAGAACCTGATTTCTGCAAAATGCTGGGATAATTCCCATGCCTTATTACACTCAATGGCATAGAATACCTGTTGACATACCAATGCCTCTCTAGAGCAGAAGTTTTTTAAAGGTTATTATCTGCTATAGTTAACTACGCTATTTAGTGGCTCTGAAAGCAGAATGCTTTACAACAGAATACACTTATATTTATCAATATCCCTTTTAGCTTCAAGGTGTAGTTTGAAGTTTTGAGGTTTTCACACCAAAAATGTTTGTGTTAACATTGCTAGGGCCTCTAGTAATTTCTGCTGTTACTGAACGCACTCTCTAATATTACCATGCCTGTAAATTACTTGGAGTAAACAATATTTGACTGCAATTCTAGTTTGTTCACAGGATTTAAAAAAAAATATTTAGGAAAAAAAATCTGCACTTGGAAATAGTATTTTAAAATTAACCAAATGCTACCACTCTGTATCTTTGAAAGGGCATCAATACCAAATGTGCTTACCACACATCTTAGGCGACTCTTGCCATGTGCGTTTAGAGTGGTGCTCCCTTCGGTCTGGCTCCAAAGTTAAAGCATCTGAAGTGTAAATTGTGTGTGACACAGCCAAGGAAACCCACTTTACTTTAACCGTGTTAATGGCGAGCCAGATGGAGGCTGAGGCCACCCATTGTTCGGGTTTGCATTTCTTTGTAATGCCATGGTGTAGGTCCATAGGGCCTCATGAATTCCCCTCCTCTGAATATATACTGTGCTGTTAAAGGCACTGAAAGGATCAAGCTCTGCTCTGAGAGCAGCTGGCTTTGTATTTTTTTAATGGTTGTTAGCAGCAGCAGCAGGTCCATTCTACTCCCCTATTCTTCCTCTGCCCTTCTTAAAATCCTGATCTGTTGGTTCTTGAGGGAAACCAAACCCTAACTCTGACCTATATAGCACATCATACATTACCTCAGGGTCATTACCCCAAATATTCATCAAAAGCCTCAGATTCTCCCTCCCTTGCAGCCGCAGATCCTGCCCCAGCAGTTCTTAATCACACAAGTAATCATCACTGACTTCATCAACAGTCAGGTTGTCATTTCTTTCCTACCAAGCCCAGGTAACCTGTGAGTGCGTCATTTTTGTTAATGACCGTTGCCTTCTGAAAATTTGATCAAATTTCCCTGTCTTGACCTCTTTTGTGCCTTTAAGATGAAAAAGGAAATAAGAGGAGTTTGAGCAAAGACAGCCCACAGCACATGACTCAGCCTGAGAAATAAGGGGGTGCTTGCAAATTGTTACATGCCAAGACCCGTTTGTACAGCATTTGTGATGTAGAAGATGATACCTTTCAGTGCCTGTGCAATGATGCAGAATTGTCAAACATTTGCTGATGAAAAGCTGCAACACATGACTTAACAGAGGTAATAGAAAACCCACAAGACTACAGCTGGCTGCCTAGCAGGTTTCCAGTTGCTGTGCAAGATAACATAATTTTGAGAGAGGGGAGTACTGTTCTCCCAGTCTACTCCAGCTGTGGTGCATGCTGTTCTGCACAGGATGAGAAAAGCACAAAGCCATCTCTCCAGCCCTTCCTACCCAATGGGCCTGCCATCAGGAAAGGAAACTGCATCTCAGGAAAAGGAGGCAGCAGCCAGGAATTACTGAATTGCACCACTGAGCATCAGACAATGTGCCTCCCTCTCTGCAGAGGACTTGACAGTGCAGTTAGCACAACCTGTGAATGGCACTAGAGGGATGCTGCAAACAATTATCTGTTCTTACAGAAACTGCACAAAGGCTTTGGCAACACAGGCTGATCAGGCTATTAAAAGAGCCGAGAAACCATAATCAATACTTTAGAGCAAATTCCCTGATCTGTTCAAAATGGTTTGCTTTTCCACTACACTGGCACAGTAAGGAAGGGAAGGAAATCCTACTACCTGATTCCCAGCCCAGTGGCTGGGAGACACACTACTCATTGAAATATATTATACCCATGCCATTCACAGTTAGTCTGTGTGCCTTTAGGAAGGGGAGTCAGGAGGCACCTGAAGCTCAGCAGAGCTTAGCCTGCTGTAGGCATGAACTGGAGTAAAGAATCAAGGTCCTGATCATTTATCTTCTTTCCTCAAACTGCTCAGATGCTGTCAAAGAGCCGCTTCCACTGTTCTACAGGCTCCCCAAAACCAGCAAAATTCCAGCCAAACTTTCCTAGGGCTCCTATACCTGACACAAAAACTTGAGGGCAACCATGGCGGGCAGGCAAAGGGGAAGACCAACCTACCCCAATGTTCCACAGTGACCAAGAGCAACTGCAGGAGACACACCAGCAGGAAAGGCAGGACGTGATAACTTCTGCTTTCCCCCACAAATGTCAAGTTTAAATTCTGTCCCATACCCCTTTGTCTTTTACAAAAATAGTAGGGTGCAACTTAGGAAAGGTATTTTTACTTGAATAATTCTTTAATATTGTTGTGCTTAAAGGCTATCTGTGTGGTGGTGCTGACATAAGTGGGAGATGCTGCACAAGGCACAAAACTTCTATATTTGCAGTGTTGTTAAAACCATTTCTAAATAATAAATTACAGGGGAGGGTTCAAAACCAAGTAAAGCTCAGTAAACCATTTTTCACCTATTTCATAGTTCATGTATTGGACTTTCTTTTAACTAATAATTTTCCTTTGCACATTGTAGCAGTTCTTTTTTGAAGGCCAGACTATCTTTAGTACATTTCCATTGTCTAAGAAAATTATCTGGTTAACAGAATACAAATACTAGATAAAGTAAATAATCAAAAATAAGGCACAATTTGGAACTGATAAACTAACATTGTACTTCATCCACTTTTTCTAACTTTCTCATGTCTTCTCTATTAGCAGGATGCAAAGCTGTCATAAATATTTTGAGATTGGACAGGATTGATTGCCATTGCCTGCAGTCCCTGTATCCTTTTTTCATGAACATTTTTTAGTCCTAAGTCCATATCTCAAAGCAAAAGCTGTTAATAAGCCTGGACTGATGTGTGACACTCAGTACTTTAGCACCCTAGGATGGAGATTATGTGCCCCCCTTGATTTCAGCATGTTAAGCTTCCTTGAACCTTTGTTTCTTTCAGAGGCAGCTGTCTGCATTTCCATACCTTACCCTGCCTCTTGCCTCCAGAGCTTAAATCACATGTGTATCAGTTAGAAAAAAATAGCTGCAAAATTATTTTTCCTATGTAGTCTTGCAGAATTAATTAGTTCAGCTGGTAACTTTCCTCTGCTGCTGATGATGACAAGAAGAAAACCATAAGCTGTCTTATAGAAAGGGAAGTCATCAATAAATCAGGACTTTTTCCAGTACCACATTCTTTGTACAAAAGGAACTCTGAATAACATTAGTATCACTCTGGAGCTTTACCATAAAATTTATTTATTTTTTTAATGAACTGGCTGTTTGTTTGAAGTTTTTTAAGATATCTGTTCAATTTTCTTAGTAACTGTGGGTGATTGAAAGATTCACAATAATGCTAGTTTACTATCTCAACATTGCAAAATAGCATTTTATAACTTACTTCTATACTTGAGCAGCACTTATAAATCCTTTGAAAACTCACCGACTCCTAGCAATGACTAGGAAAATACACATATCTGGAAATACCAGGGAATATATATTCCCATTTTTTGGAAGCCTGGAAAATACAACATTGAGTGAATTATAGGCTGAGTTTCACAAAGTTACTGACACTTACGTCTGCCTTCCAGCATTACAGTACTACTAACTTCAAGTGAGGACTCTATATAATCCTACCCATTTGGTGGGTAAACTTCCTTTGAAGATCTGTCATTAAGAAACCTGAAATATTAACTTCTTCTGTAAGACACACAAATGCTCTGTAATTTGTGCATGTGGTAAAATCAGATGGAAAGAATATGGTTTTCTGTTAGTGTATGTGAAATTTATGTTATTGTTTTCCTTGTCATGAAGAATGCAGGCTATAATTTTAGTACATTTAAGTTCCCAAGCGAACCTCTGAAACTGTAACACCCTTCAGATAATACGACTGATGTGAAATAGCAGAACACTACAACGGGAAATGCTAGCTTTAGTATGTATCTCCAATTGTCTTCACATTGTTCACAGCACTTCAAACTATGCAACAGAAGCAGAAAAAAATGAAACATTGTTTAGCAGAAGCTGTCAGGGAAGGAAGAGCTGTGATGACACCACACGCTGACTCCTCCAAGCCCACTGCTTGCAGTTTGCAAGTTTTGAGGAGCAGCTGCTGAAAGGCAGGAAGGGAGCTGAGAAATTACCACTGCATACGTAGTGAAACGCCAGACTGGAAGTTAACAGTGAGTTAAGCCTGAGCACTGCAGCTTTTAAAGGCTGCTCTCCAGCCCCACAGGGATGTCAGGCACAGAGCTGAGGAATGCCACTTACGCTCCCAGTCGGCTACCAACTTCCTGGTACTGTACAGTTTCAGAGACAATTAATGGTGTGGCGGCACCAAAGCATCTCAAATAGGTAGGATTGCTTTTTGCATCCTGTTTTCATTCCCTGGCCAGGGAAACCACAAGCTGCAGCCCTGCTAAAAAGCAGGGACCGTCGCTCTTGTGAGGAGCCGTGTGCAGCGGGATCTACTGGCAGTCTGACAGAGGAAGCTCAAATAGAAAAGACCTCGCCTGGGACACTCCCCAAACCCTCTGCGAGGTCTTGCTGATGCCTAATTATACCTCTGGCCTTTTGGAGGCCAAACCCAACTCCCTGCTGGGTTTTGTGTTCCTGACACTTTCCTCCCATGAACCCCGCTGGCTCTTAAATCACCACCTGCCACCAGTGAGGGCAGACTTCCTATCGCTCCTACTGCAGAGGCCAAAAAGCTGCCGCCAGCAGGGAATGTCCCCGCCACGTTGAGCAGAGAGCACGACATGTTTCATGCCGAGCTGCCAGTAGGGTTTCTCACTCCACACAAACCCACCGGGCTGTTACCAAGAGGCGTCCCCCACTCTGTCACCTCTCAATCCGTTTGCTGCTCGGTACCTTTTATTTCTGCAGGATTAGTTTTTTCTCAGTTACGCTCCCCGAAGTGGCTCTCTGAGGAATTAGATAGGCACAGGCGACCCTGCAGGCAGAGGACCACAAGGCTGGCTGTGGGTGCAGGGGGGCCACGGCAGCTGCCCAGCCACAGTAATTTGAAACTGCACCCTGGCAGAGACCTGGCTTCAGAGTCAGGGGCAGCATCCCTTTCTTTTCAAGTAACAGCTCCCCTTCAGGAAAAAATAATAAATAGGGATTCAATCTGCTAACGCAGTCCAGAACCTTGGAGATTCCCATTACTTCGGCTTGTACAGAGCAATGCAGACAAATCAACAACAGCTAAAAAACATTGTATGATTTATACTTAAAGAAGCACTCCTTTCTGAAATTTACATTACTTTCAACGTAATGGTGCATCTCTAACAGTTCTGGCTGAAGAATTTTGCTGCAGGTGTTGGGGAGAGTTTTGGCAAACTTAGATCAGACATAATTAGACACCAGCTGTGTGTCCCCAAGGAATGTCAACATGGGATGATGAGAGTCCCAAAACCCAACTATGTATTAATGGATACAGGCATGAGATACAGAACCAGTGGGTGAAAGTTTACACTCTACATATTCCATATATATACATAAGTACATATAAAGAAAAAAAAAATCTCAGGATGTTCAGTGCCTACATTGACAATAGATGTACTCAATAGATGTACTGCACATTTAAGAACTCTTACTGATGCAAGCAATTGTATGTTAACTCCAGAATCTGAAGGAATCTGTCTTGAATACCTCTGAGAAAGTGTATGGCCTAGGGTTGGGCCAAGGCCACCTGCGTACCTTCCCCATTTTTGTCTTTCTTTCAGAGTGGCTCTTTTCCCTTGTGGAAAGAGACTGTGGCAGTGCAGAATTATCTTACTGGCACATTCTGGCCAAACAGGTCTCCAGGGCTGTGTCTATTACAGCATCCTCAGGAGAACTCTCCTGGCCACATTGCTTGACCATCTCAGCAGTCTCAGCCTGTGTTTGCCATTGTCATGAGTGCTGTCTGTCTGAGAACCAAGAGGGAAATTTTTCAAGTGCCTGTCTTGTCACAGAGAGCCCAGCGCAGCCCACCCCCTCCCAGGAGGCAGCACCCTGGGACTCCAGTCACAGCACACCTACAGGGAGCCTGGTTCTCACCACCAAACCATTGCCTCACCAGATTTCAGTGCAGCCACAGCTGTGCCATACACTTTCATTCGTGCTGGCTTTCACAGACACTGTACATCCCCAAGCACAGAGTGTCTGGGGCTCCTGGGTGGCTACAAGGGGGTGAGCCCGCAGCCTGCCCCAGCAAAGAGCTGCGCCCCAGCCAAGCAGAGCCCTGGCCAGCCGTGTACTCTGGACCAGGAGTGCAAAGCACTCGGCTACAGCCTGTGCTGTTTGCTGTCTTGGTCAGCTTGCAGCCAAACCATGTTTGATACTCCCCTTCCTCTGCATCATGCAAAATATTCACTTTAAAGAAGCTTCTCTAGCTTTCTGCAGGGGAAGTGGGGGTAAAAGGAAGGTGAGCACTACAGACAGCCTGCTTTGGGGCAGAAGCATGCTGCAGACCTGTCTACAAGCACTGGAAGTCACCAGTCCACAGAAAACATCAGATCAGAAACAGCACTGCCTCCATCTGTCATGAAACGGTGAACACTGCCCACCCACCACTTCTCTTTATTCAGTCAGCCCCAGTCCCACAAACTACCTAGTTCACATCCAGTAATACCTGTTACCACATTTCCTTCCCATCTCCAGTTCTTCACACCCCCACCTTCACTTCCATCCTGATTCTGCACCTAATTTAGCTTTTACGTACTGATTTAGCCTTTACACACTGATTGGAATGAACCATTTCAGAGGTCACAGATGGCTACTTCAAGGAAATAAGGATTTTTAAATAGACAAACTTGAACTATCATTTAACAAAGAAGTGG
The DNA here is from genome assembly GCF_017590055.1 of Onychostruthus taczanowskii. NCBI lineage: Eukaryota > Metazoa > Chordata > Aves > Passeriformes > Passeridae > Onychostruthus > Onychostruthus taczanowskii. The sequence continues at coordinate 3,346,097 of NW_024502347.1, forward strand.
TCTTTTTAAGAAACAGATTTGTTTCAATTAATTAATAATAATAATAATAATAAACATAAACCTGTTTCTGTGGAATCTTTTTTTTCTTTGACTAAATGAGAATCTGCTTCAAGAAAATATTTCCAAGCTAAATGAAAATGGATTTATATGCCACACACAAACTGTAGTACTCTACAATGTAACAAAACATGCAACCTTAAGCAAATTTACCACCTGCTACCATAGCAAGGGAACACGGTGGAATCCTGCTCGCAATACAGCATCTCATTATTGCAGCCGGATGGTTCACTACAGCGATTAGTGCGCATACAGTGTCACAATTAATTTCCACTACTAACACCACCTCCATACAATTCTTCACTCACAGTCTCAACCAGAAGCTGTAATTCAAGAATTTTTTGCAGGTTTTTGGAAACTCTTTACTGACCTGCAGATGATAAATGAGCATGTGACATTTTCACTTCTGTTGTTACCTGGCCTAATGAGAGCAAGCTAACATAGCTACATTTTTATAGCTTCATTTTGGCTGATACCTTAAAACTTATTAAGTCATCTTTCTTTTGGCACCCACTTTCTTCAAAGCAACTGAGGCAACCTTTCATAAATCTGTTGTATATACCATATATATGTGTACAACACGTGTATACAACAGATTTAATAATTATTTTTTCCTCTTGACAATTAAAGTCAATTTTCTATAAAATGCATCTTAAATTTACACTGGTGTAAAGACTTATTCTGACAATTTCAAAAGTTTTCAGATTTGACTAATTTGTATTTTATCAAAGAATTAAGCAAGAAATGTGAGTCATGAAGAAAATTTCTATATGACATCTTAGATTTATTACCATACACTTCCAAAGATTTTATGGATAGCTATCACCTGAAGTATCTCTTAGACATTCATGTTCTCCTGGCAGTTGGAAACAACTTCAACCATTACTTAGAAACAAAACCAACATGCTTTTTTGCTCGCCTCTTATTCAAACCAGCAGCTAGAAACAGATGAGGAACACAAACCTCAACAGTCCCTTAAAAAAAGGCTACCAATAATCCAGTTTTCTGAAATCCTCTGAACTCAACTTTCTACAAAATGTGTTTTCTGATGAGTTCTTATTTTGAAAAGGAGTGGGGCAGTGCAGGCTAAACCCTAGAAAGCAAAGCAGAAGTAATAATCTCTTTATGGCAGCTCATGGTAAGGAAGTGACTCAGCTGAGGAAAATTACAGAGTCCATTTGGAGACACTGATTCCAAGAGCACCAGGGTCTGCAGCCAGGAATCTGGCACAGCTGCACTGCCAGAAATTTCAACCTTCACAAACACATAAGCCTGAAAAACACTATTTGCAATAATTCTAAATAGTTTTGTCTATCTCTACAGCATTTTTTTGTTGTGAAAAGAAGATGTGAGGGAACTGAGAATATACCCTCTAGCTATTTCTCAATAAAGACCAAACAAAAACAAAGCAGGGTTTCATCATAAGTAAGTCAAATGAATTTTTAAGTAATTCAAAAATTTCATTATAACTTTCTTGAATTTTGAGTTACCCTTCCACAAACTCAGCAAGCAGTCCACTCTGCCCCACAAGCTATTGCACACAAAACTTGGAGGCAGTCCTTAGCACATTTAGAACTAATGCCACAATTGCTAAGGGATGAAAAACCTCCAGCCCCTTGAGAGTGTGCGCTAGAGTAGTTTTCGACCTGCAGATTTACAGATTACTTTTAAAGAGTGGGCAAAATATATTAAGAAAAGCAGGCTTGTGGACAGAGTGCTTGAATCATCAAACATCATGAAACAAGAGGCTAGGCACATCCAATAAAAATCCTGGGGAGCAGGACTTCCAGATAAAAAATGTGTGTGCATCACTGCTCGCTAATAATTTAAATAGCCAAGAATCACAAATACTATTGTAATAAAAAACTACAGTGATTTTAAGTATTAAATGGACTAAGAAGGATTGCATTGAAGAGTTTACTGGTGAACAGAAGGAAGGTGTAGAAATGGCTCAGGCAAACAAGAAAGTTATCTTAATTCATGTCACGCACGCTATCTTTGCAGTTAACATTTTTTCTTTACTAATTAACAAGTCTCCTGTTCCTTCACAAGGATTCATGAGGTTTCACAAGTGGGTAACCAAAACCATTCTGTAAAACAGAATTGGCTCTCCAACCATGGATTATTTAACCACAGAGAGTGCTGACAAGCAAGAAGCCCAAAATGGCTGATCACATGCTACCCCATTTTATCCCAAGAATTCAAACAGGGAACAGGTCTCCAAGATGCAATAACCTTCAAGGTTGATTCTGCCTCTTCAAATGCTCCCTGATTCCCAGTGCCTGTGGCACTCCTAGGGATGCAGGCCACAGCCACTGAGGCAGCAGCAGTGAGGATGCAGGACACATCCAGGACCGGCAGTGCCTCCGGGATGGTGGAGCACAGCCACCCCTGCAGCTGGCAGAGCTTCTCCAGCAGCCCAGTGAAATGGCAGGAAGGAAACAAAGCAGTGCCTGCGCCCCTGGGAGCAGCCCATGGGTTGCTGCAGCCCACAGCAGCTCCTCCTGCTTTCCCTTCTTTTCCCTCCATCAAAGAACAAGAAATTATGGTGATAAATTTGTTCAATTTCCCCTCAGGTGCAAATCAGGGCTAAAAGCTGCAAAAGGAAGGTTTGCACAGTTAAAGGAAGAGTTTGTAAAGTTATAAGCTTACAAAGGGGTTTAAATCTCATATCCTTCACTATCCAAAGAACAAAAAAACATGTGGACGTTAACTGAGGTTTACAGATGACTGTCTTCTTGGGTTTAACTGTATTATAGTACTTTAATTTAATTAGCAGCCATACCTAGGAGGTACTTCTCATAGGAGAAGTACCATAATCCATACGTTGTGAGTCAGAGCCTGAGCTGAGAGGTACCTGGAACTTTTGTTTTCTTTCCTGCTAGGTGAGTTTGCATGCTGAAACAATACTCTGGCTTTTGCCTATGATACTGAAACCACTTTCATTTGCACTTTAAACAACCAAGAAGAAAATGTGATTGCTTACAAAAATCCTTAAACTTGCATAATTGTTCAGATGTGGGAAGGTGTCTTCTTCTAGATAATAACATTTTTGAAATCAATGCACAGATGAAAGATGAAGTTGTCACTCTTCTAAAAACACACACTAATGAATTTTGAACTATGTCAGACTAGAACAAAGAGACAATGGTGTCTTTTCTTGTAAGTCAATTTATAATCTATAAAAGAACACGTCTTGGTCACAAATTTGTATGGGAAAGGAATTCACTTTTCAAAAACTGAAACAAGGAGAGATGCTTACAAATGAGTTTAAACACTGGAGTTAGAAAAATTTAATTTGGGAATCATTTTTCCCTTGTACTGAGAGCACCTGCATTCTCCAACAACAGCAAGGGGTCTTCAGCAGACAACAAGCAAGTTTCAGGTTCCACAACACTTACTATTGCTGTTTGTAAGCACTGCAGCTAATTAAATGCACACAGACTGTATGAGCAGATCCTGAATTATTATCTAAATATGTTGCACAAAAACATTTAGGATACAAAATATGTAGTGCATTTATACTGAAGAGGCATTATGTCTCTCCAGTAAAAAAAAAAATTCTTCCGTGTTAATGTTCTCAAATAATATAAATTGCTTGCGTCAACAAACACAGTACAATTAGCTTGTTACCCTTAAACTGAGTTTAAAATAAGCAAATTGTTTGATGACTTTGATGTTTTCCACCCAAAATGTGCTGGCTAATTTTTCCATTCCAGTTCCCATTCCAATCTTTTAACTGCCTTAATCTCCTGCCCTCAGATGTTGACCTCCTAAGAACAGAGGTCATAGGTTAGCACAGACAGACCTCAAAAGATCTGGACTATCAATTCATGCCTGAAAGATTTCTCTTCCACAAAAGAACTACTAAAAAAGCAAATTCCAAAATCCAGCTCCACAGGCTGCATAAAATGTAAACTTGTTGATAAATTGCATTCATAAATATTCTAAAAAGACTGGATCTAAACAATCTGAATTAATTTCTGTAGGATACAAAAATAAACCAAAGGCATAGACATGGAATAATGACAGAACTTCAAAGATAAAAAAGGAAAGCTCTAGACAGGGGAGAATTAAGAGTCGGCATCTTTAACCACAGATATGTATGTTTTAAATGTTTCTAATCTCTGCATTTGAAAGTACCATTTTTCCACACCAGGCATTTTTAAACACGATTTGTTTTCTTGTAAGGGTGAAAGTATGAGATTAGCTGACTCAGTAAATGAAGCAGCACTAGTTAATACAAATTTTAGTGATTATTAGTGAGACAACTACCTCATTTTCTTGCAATAATCAACCACACAACAGATTCCTTGCAGCTTGTTTGGTCAATGAGCGAACAGCTCTCATTAAAAAAAAATGCCAGATGTTTCTTTTCTATGTATAAGAGAAATGTATAAAATTGGAAAGGAGAAAGACAACTTCAGGAAGCTCCAGGGAGGTAGAAATACAAAGATAATAAGAACCGTTTGATAAAATTATTTCTGGGATCCAAAGAAAATCTGTATGTTACACAATGAACATAAAGACAAAAATTCTAGAATTTCTAACTAGTGAACTGAGTAATGATATTCCCACATTTAATAACATAAAATCACATTGAATTATTTACCAAGTAAATGAAATCCACTCTAAGGATTATTTTTTGACTTAGAAAACTAAAGTGCTTACACATTTTAAGTAATTATTAAAAGGAAGTATAGGCACATATTTCTAACAATTATTATTTTATGGCTAACCATTATGCTTCAAAAAAATATATCAAAACATAAGAACTTGAAAAAATTAGTCTGATAAACAGAAAAGGAGAGATTTTTCATTTACTTACTAGAAAGAAGTGATTTTTAAAAACTAGGGAGAAAGAACATAAACACAATGAAACCTTTAAAAAGGTAAATTAATAGGCTTACATCTGAGCTACATACAACTTCTAATCCTATTGCAACTATTGATGGCTCCTTTTCATTGATGGAAGAAGTAACACTGCACAATTCTGTAGTACAACTCATCTCAGGAAGACACACACTGACACACACTCACTATCGTTTTGTTTTACGTTATTAGTTTAGCATAACAAAAAGGCAAAGATACTAATTTTAAACACTAGCAAATCAGAAATTGGACTTGAAACACTGAACTATTTCAGCTTTTTATACTGGTGAGAATATACTCATTTATCATTAAAAGAAATCAAAGCATTCTGGTTAAACTTTGATGCAAAGGCTGTTGCAACATTAATTGAGCAGTCTGTAGTTAGCTGTTGTTTGCAGAGCTGTCTAAAGTAAATTAAATGTTTAGCATTTAAACTATCCAACAGCTAAAAGGGTGAAACTCCAAGTGACTTCTGTAACAGAGGCAGCCATTCAACTCAAGACCAGTACAATTTAAATCAATTTTTGTACTTTCTATTTTTTCTACTTTACTATTAATTGTAAAAGCTCTAGTGCCAGGAGACTCAACATCTTAAGATTATAAATTAATGGAGATCAAAGAAAAAAAATTGTTTAGCTCACTCTCATATTTCATAGTGAACTTTCACAACTCTTTCCTCCTTAACCATTCCACTGTTACTGAGCAAACCCAGCTCCCTCTTCCCAGTCAATAATGCCATGCTTGGCTCGCTATTCCTCCAGCCTGGCCACAGCACCTCAGCTCCCTTGTGCAGTGTTCCACTTCCTCCCTGAAACTCTTCATCCTCGTCCTACAGTGCAAACAAAAACTAGTCCAAATCCCCAAACTAATGAAAAGAGTATGCAGGCTAATTTCTACAAATCCTATTATCTACCAATTCAGTATTCGAAAGAGATGGAAATAATTCACATTGCAATAAAAGCCTGTGAACCCACATGTGAGTTCTCTATACTGCCTTTTCTCATCTGCTGCATGAAATACAAATTATTGTATCCTTCTTCCTTAGCCTACTGAATTTAATGCTTGAACCCACCACTAAATCCAGCTAAATCGTGAACACAAAAAATATTGATTTTGGGGCTCTCAGTAAGATCTCTTTGTGCACTACAAACATTAATTACTTTGCAATGTCTCTACAAAATTTTGTGGTTTATTTAGTCTCAGAGAGAAATGCACAGGATTCTGGAGCACAAGAAAAAAAAAGCCAAAATGATTTTCCAGAGGAGCATTATTCTAAATGCCCAATTTGAAATACCATTGTCCTTGGAGCACATATTGTTTTACAGCACCTTTATATGCATTTAAGGCTAAGCTCAAACTGAGCAACTGTGAGGGCTGCATTTGGTGGTTCTGCAAAACAAACTCCAGATGTGTCACATTTGTCACCTGGTAAACAAGGAACACACAATAAGTAGAGCATTGCAGAAAGTCCCATTTCAGGTCAACCCTCCCAGATCCACTGGAATCACCATAGCTGTTGCAGGGAAATGCAACTTCAAAATTTCAAAATGCAGGAAAATTCAGTTGAATCCCTGACTCTGCATGTAGGGAGATTCAGAATTTTCTGTAGTCCCTGAAGAGCAGCAGAACTACCAGCACTGAGGTAACCATTTGGAGCCTGGAAAAGGTCTGGGCTTCTCACATTGACACTCTTTTCAGTGGTCTGTTCTCCCTTCCTTAAGTCCTTTCTCATCCATCTCCTTCCTCATCTTCCCTGTGTTTTTTTTTCCTACTCCTGCTTCTTCCTAATCTTCACCCTATCTTTTATCCTTGAAATATCTTCCTATTACCCTGCCTGAGAGATTGTGGATACCACAGGAGCATTTCTATTTGAGCTCCACTGTCTCTGCACTGAGCAGCTTGTCATAACCAGAAGAAGCAACTGCAAAGTCCCACTCAGTCCTGCTACTTCTGGATGGAGTATGCCACATTGCTGTGCAGGGGTGGCTTCAACTGGTATGTTTTTCCTGAAATAAGAGTCCCTTTCCTCGTGTAAATATGCCCTTACAGACTCATGACTTCTTTCAGGACACAGCCTGTGTGTCATTATCTGCCTGACAAGTGCTCTAGCACAGGTGCACTTTTGGGGGTGGGGGCTGCACAGTGGGAAGAGCAGCATCATGCCTGCACCACCACTATGGAGATGACTACCTCCGTGACACATTCCTCTTATATAATGAGCTGCTGAGCTTCTTGGCAAAATAAGATATTGAAGTAAATTCACATTTTAAATTATTCATATTTAAGTAGGTTTGATCTTTAAGTGTCAAGGACAGAAGCATGAAGCCACAGCTAATAAAAGAAACAGCTGTAGTGATTTGGAATTACATTACCACATAATCTTTATTAATTTGAAGTTAAAAGGCTCCAGAACTTTTATTCCTTCTAAAGAGCGTCAGATTCATCCACAGTGGTAAATCAGAGGCAATGTTTCAGGGGTATCTGATTGAGCAGATACACTATAATTAATTTTTCTCCAGCTTTCAAGTTTTGGCATCTTTTTCAACAGGCCAAAATATATGACAATTATTTCTATCAACAGGAATCACCATTATAATCTGTCCTCAGTGATGTATATTTATTACATGTTTTGAGTATGTTTGCTAAGTGATGCTGGAGTGTAACATATATTAGAAAAAAAAAAGCAAGGAAATGCAATTGTTTTCCTAAAATAGAAGATTTGGGGTTTAATTGTTTAATTATGCTGAATATTTCTGTCATAAAATACAGCACAGGCAGTCTGCACCTTTCGAAAAGGTAGCTTATCCCATGAGCAGGTCTGTTCCCAGTTCATTGACAGCTACAGCATGCCACATGAGCTGAAAGCAGCACAGTCTGTAGCCAGGATCAGTATCAACTTAAAAACAAAATTTTTACAATTGGGAAAGTATCTTCAAATAATGCTCTGTTCCCTACTATTTTCAAAGCACAAGATTAAGTATTTACTGATTTGGCCCCTGAAAATGTATGCACTTTTTTGTTTATTTTTGTCTACTTCAAAATAGTATAGTAGTAAGAACTTAAACACTGAGAAACAAATTTGAATTAAATAAGAAGATGCCAGTTATATCAAGGAAGACTTTCTAGAAACAGAATGATTTTTTGAAAATTATTTACTGAGATACTTTTAACATATACTCTACTGGATTTATGCATAACGTCTGTTAAATTGAGCAAAGTTCTCAATTCTTTTTTGCTTCTGAACTCCTTCTGGTATGTGCAATCATTTGTACAGGTCAGAATGCAGTGGGATCATTAGGTGTATCAGTGCAGGCAAAGGCCTGAATATACACTGAGAGTTTACTCTAAGTGAGAGAGACCTCACCCCTTGATGAGAGTGGAATAGCCAGAAAACATGAGGCCTAGAGAAGACATCCCATTAAAGAAAAATATTCTGCATTCCAAAAACAGTGTATGTACTTAAGAAACCCATCTGCTGTGCAGGGACAGCTTTACTCTACATGAGGCTGCATAGAAATGACACCTTCCTACTCACTTCATCTGTTCCTGGTATGTTTTCAGAATTGAATCTACTTACTTTAGCATCAAATTTGGATTTCTTATTATAAACACTGTGAAAAATTTGGGGCCTCTCTCTTCTTAACTGCACATGCATACAAACAGATACCAAAAAACTTTTTCAGGTTCTACTCTGTTCTTAATAAAAACTTGCAATGATGAAAATCACACTTGGATATTGCCTAGCGGTATCATGGCTACCAGGTTCCAGGCTCTTCCCTTGGCACAGATATTTGCAGTTACTTGAAGCACATGAAAAGCCCCACCAGAAGACACATGATGGAAAGGCAGCATATATTTTTGCATGTTTTGATGATTTGTAGGCCTAAGTGCAAAGCCCAATTCCTGCTTGCACCCAAGTGTGCAGGCTGAAACACTGCATGATCATGCAAGTTCACCAGCAATGGAGGATCTGAAAAGAGATCTTACTTTAAGTGGCCTTGTGATGAATTTGGTAGTTAAATTGTCTGAAACCAGAAAATGGCCTTTCAAATGAATGAGGAATTGCTTAGATAAGCACCCAGCACATTACAGTGTATCAGGGTACCCTAAAATATCTAACAGACCTTGGATCAAATTAAGCTTTGTAGCCTGCATCTAACTATGGGCACTTGGCTTTACAAATCTAACCATGATTTAAAATTTTGAATGGGATTTCTTCCATGTCTTCTGAAAAACAGAACCTTATATTCAAATATTATACATGCTGTTATTCACAACTGTAATCATTTCTACACTTTGCTTCAACACGCAAGCACTGATCTTTCAGCTCTGCATCCTGGCTCCTGACTGTTGGAGCTACTGCTGAGAATTATGGAAGAGAAATCCAGTATCTTTTGAGAAAGGCAGCTCCCAGCGCTGTATGCTGGATCTGGGGGTAGAAGCTAGCCTAGTTGTGGCCTGATGTCTTCCAAAAGGTGAGATATTCCTGCTTCTGCTCTTACTCTGGAACACTTTCCCACAATTCTACACCAGGCATTTCAGGAAGACAGGTTTAGTTACACCCTGTACCAGAGAAAAAATCATGACACATAGTGTGTGGTCCATAGGTTTTGGGAGCTATACACACCAAGCAGTGGCAGTTGTTTTCTCTTTTCTCCCTTAAGTCACTTACTTTTCATTTTTGTTCATGCCAAAAATACTTGTTCTTGAAGATCTGATTCTGTTCTTAGAGTGGACAGACCAAGTCCTGGAAGCACACTGTGTGTTTGTTAAGCAGGAGAGCTGGACTGCTGAGCTCCCTTTAAACACAGATGGACGATGTAGATTTTAACAAGGAAATGTCTAATGAATATATGCAGTAACACTTTTTTAGAGGCTTCTGACTTAAGACTTGGATGGGTCTGCACAAAGACGAGCAAAGATTATCCTCCTGCCCTAGAGATCCATCTCCTAGCCAGCTTTCAAGCCTCCAATCCACAGCACCAAGTGGTAGCTATTTTTAAAGTTACCTACTTTTTAACACTACCAACAAGACCCTCTGGTGTTCTGGTTTTATCTCACTCTTGGAAAAAAAATGTTGCTAAAACTTCCAAAGTGTTGCCAACCTGAGGAAAAAAAAAAAAAAAGGATGAAAACCTCTGTCCTTAAAGTTTGCAGCCCTGTGAAGATAAAACCTTCTTAAAGTACCTGGGGTATTGCAAAGCTCTCAAGGTGTTTTTTGTTTTTTAAATTCAGAATTCTGCAGTTCCTGTTACAAGCACTTCATGTCAGTTTAGTGGCTTATTATGGCACAGTCAGCACATATCAATCCTAAAACTATGTAAGGATGCATAACTCAGAGTGGTTTATCCCATTCTAGCCCATTGTCTAAACATGCAAATTGTTAACTCTATAAAACTCTGCACAAATAATACTAAGCTTTGCTTGAGGATCCAAAAGCAAGTTGCATCCAGCACATTCAGGTACTTAACACTTCATCTAATTGTCTTTTGCAAATTAGTTGTTGATACTGAAAGAATGCTTAAACCACTACTGCCGGAGATAGAATGCTATACCTCCCTATTTTTTACAGTCTCTCCTTAAATATATGCCTGTGTTGGAAATATGATAGTAGGCCAGAGGGACCTCATTTCATATGGCAATTTTCACATAAGAGAACAAAGTGATGGCTGTCTTCCCATTCTAAGTTTAAAAGGTCTCAGACAACACTGGAAAGAGCAACTAAACACCCAACAAAATCATTATGATGCAGGGAAAGAGCAAACAGTCAAGAAGATGCCCTTTGCTTGAAAAATAGGAAAAGCAAGAATAAAAATTGGAATGAAGAGTTTCTTGTCGTCTAATACCAGGTGCAAGGGAGCCAGGAAGGAGGTGTTCATGTTCTAATTGCTGAAACACCACCCTCGAGTAAGGTCCTTATGCAAGGTCGTATTTCTAAGAAACTGGTGCAAACCATGCAATTTTTGCATTACTTGTGTGTCAGCCTCCACTTTAAAAAATGGCAGAACTGTGAACGCAATCTACATTGAAGAGGAGTAGGAAAATTTCATCGTTTCACAGTAACAGGCTGACACCATTTTGTGCCAACTCCCTGAACTTTGTCCATTTCCCTGGTTGGATGACTCAAGTTTGCTCATTCCCCACTTCACCCCAGTGCTGTTCAGGACCTGCCCAAAGTGGATCCCGGGGCTGGCCAGGTGGATTTATCTCCTTTGTTGGAGCTGTGTGTGGTGACAACCAACTTGGCCTTGCTTACTCTCAGCAGAGGGACTGACAGGCTTTCCGCACCCATCTGCTGAGCACAGGTTTTACGTGCTTCTCCCACGTTGGTACTAGCTCAGGGCTCCCCTCCCCAGCCCATACCACTCCCATTATTCATATCTCCTTCACAAAAACCTGCTCGGTTCAAGCCACAGGAGGCTTTTCTATGAAAGTTAGATTATACACTTGAGTGTGATTCAATCAGTAGGGATGGAATTGATTATAATATCAAGTTTGAAGTAACTTTGCTGTCCTAAACTAGCTCTCCTAGTCCATTTAACTAAATTTAATTCAAATGTCCTCCATGGCATGCCACCATGTGTCATCCCTTCCTGCATCACACCAGCTTAGTGGCTGTTTGTGCAGAACACAAGCTTTTAAAGAAGACCTTTAAGATTTTCTTAATATAGTCTGACTTCAGATCATCCACAAAATGTCTTCAGATATTAAAACCATTTTCTGTCTGACTCAGACACAAACTAGTTTTAAGTGACAGTTCACCCAGGGAGAATTATATTATTTAATTACAACCCCTCCTTCCCTAAGTGGCTGTATTTCCACCCTGTGGGTGGTTTAGAACTGTGTTCTTCTTCATTTGAAAATTATGGGTTTGGTCGCATTCAAGAGTTACTGGTGAACACCATTTATAACATCTTAACACAAACCCACTTCTTTTCTAATTGTTCCTCCTTCATATTTATCTGTATTGGAAAAAAAGTTTTCAAAGTGCTGTGTCTATGCTGCACTCATTACTGTTCAGCCAGCTGAGCTACAAATACATGGCTGTTTCACCAGTCATACCCCAGGGTGTAATTCAGCATCACCATTTATCCAGTGGCAATGGTTCTGTGAGCTCCATCATTTCAAGCAGCTCCCAAATCCCTTCCTCACTGCTCACTTGCAGGGCTGCACTATAAACCAAGCCAGTGAAATGTTTCGTGGCAATGTCCAATCTCACAATGTAGTACTTATTTATTACATGTTTAAATCTAAACCACTTACTGACACAGGTCACCTGTACTAGAAAGTTTCCCTGCCACAAGAGTGATGTTAGCAGAAGGTATCAGAGGACTGAAATGGCATAAATTAGAACTGGGAGATGGAGTTATAATCTTAATTATTTCTTCCGTGTTCCTTTCTTCTTGCTTTATTTTATTGCTTCCATTTGGTGCAAAGATTCAAAACCAAAAAAGGAAAAAAAAAAAAAAATAAAGCTGTCAAGCTCCCTATCTCCCCCAAAACACTCCACATGAAGCAAGTGCCAAGCTAAGCAAATACAGCATAACAGACATTCTGCTGAAAAAGTATCCAAGTTTGAGTTGCTAGCAGAGATATTTACAGATACTACTGGGTAATACCGCCAGGCCCCAAAGATAACTCTAGCTTCTAGTCCTGTGAGCATCATGCTCCTTTATTAATATTGTTCCAAAGGTCTGTGGGTCAGATTATTTAAATGTACACTGCACTAAAGAATATTCAAATATTCTCCCATCTATATAAATAATTACAACTCATAAAACAGTCCTTTACCTGGTTTCATTTTAAGTGATATAGAAACACTGGGAGTGCTTGCTTAAAAAAAAAAGAAAAAAAAAAAAAGTAGCATAATTTTTTCGTTCTTCCCTTTTTCTTCTCAACTTTACTCTGAGATGTTGGGTTAGGTTATGATTTAATTTGTTCTACTCTAAACCACAGATGTGCCTACAAGTTACTAAGTACTTGATTAAGTGTGATTTCAGAGTACTTTATCTTTTCTGTACCAGATCCCCATGGTCATTCCTAGAGAGCAGCACAGCACACTTTTGTGCCAGCTCACTGCCAAAACTGAGCAAAGCACACTGTGTATGGAATGTGTTAAGAGCTCCAACAAAGCGAGCTGCAGCTGGCTACAATGCAACTCCTCACAAATATTATCACACCAAGGTCCCCACAGCAACAATACTGCAAATTACAGGGACCCTGAGTCTACCAGGGAAGCCTCACAAAATCCACCAACAATGGAAGTCTCAGTGTCATGATTTTTTTTTCCTCCCTGTCTGTACACATTGCTGCTTTTCCCTTTTTTCTCCCCCCATCTTTGGTATCTCTAACTCCTCTCAGTAATTAAGAGTAAGAGAATCCATTCAAATGGGACCCAGAAAAAAAGATGCACTGAGGCTGGGCCCTCACATTCTTACATTGGTAAGATAAAAAGAGATGAACACAAGAAGTTGGAATTAGCTTTCATAAATGGAGGCAGTTCTCAGTACAAAAGCAATCTTCAAGAAACTTTTCACTAGACATGTTGGAGGTGCACCTTTTTTATTGTCTAGGTATTCAAAACTAATTTTCCTTCAAGCAAAGACACTGCTTTTCACTGAGTGATAATGTCAATTCTACTTCAAACATTTCAAATTTCAGCCTTTTTTTGTGTCTTATGACTTAAGTGTAAGAATTCTGAGACAGAAGTGGGTAGATGTTTTTGCCCACATTTTCACATTCAAATTAATTCAAATTAATTTTAAATTTTCCCTTTTTTTAAAGGCAAGTGAACATTAGAGAGTACACTGTCTCATAGATCAGCCCCCCACACTGTTTTTCAGGGTATATCTGTTCAACTTTTTCTATGCTTCAGCTATGAAAAAACATGACTGAAAGCAGAATTCACCTCATTCCATTTTAGAGATTTGTAAGGGAAGCACCTACAGGATTGGAGCTAGGATCCCTTTGTAGTCCCTGAAGAGGAACTACAATGTAAGGTAAGATTCAACCCCAACATTTTATGTGTTTCCCTAGGATGAGATGAATTCCACTTGGAAAGTACTGCTTTCCCCTGCATCTACTACACTGTATACTATAGATTGTTCAAATCCCTGCCTCTTTCAATATGCAGTCTTCCCTGACTGCCTACAACCAGCCCATTTAAATGTCAAGGTTTTTGAAGCAAGGAAGCAAGGACTGTCTTCCTTCATATACATGTGCAACAAATAGGTAAACAGGATCACACCAGCATGACTGTGGCCTTTATTTGCTGCCAAAGTATGAAACATCAAGAACAGTGGTAATGCTAATACCCTAAACAGATTAGCAATTAGAATTCATGGAAAAAACCAATGACTTAAATAAGAATAATACTGAAAGCCTATGGCGAAAAAAAAAAAAAAAAAACAAAAAAACAAAACCAAGCCAAAACAAACCACATTTCATCAGGCATTGCATGCAACATGACTCTATAAGGCCAGATATGGAGAGCAATCAAAAAGAAAGCTTTGCCCAGCTTACAAAGTCTCTCCTTGTTGTGGTTATGGACTCTGATCTGTTAGAGCAGCAATAAATTTTGTTTATGGCTTTTAGCTTTTACAAAGAAGGTGAAAGAGGGACAAATATCATGTTGTCTCCAGTCCTTAACTAAAAAAAAAATTAAAATCAGGGTGTGGGGACAAAAAAAAAGGGCTTTTTAACAGAGGTGAAGACAAGTGGAGTTCATTTGTAGCTAGTAACGGTTCCTGATCCCAAATTTCTCAAACCTGGGCTACACTGCCTTTCCAGGTGCCCCTATCTTTCCTAAGTTACTCTTTGCTTCAGAATGTGCAAAGGAAGAGAGCCATCACCTCTCAGTCATGCCATACATTAAATACTGCAGGCAGAACCTGGCTGTTTAGATGTTCTTACTAGGATCCTCACAAAGTATGTATTCCCCTTGGCATCAGTCATTACAGGGATGGGCAACAGCATGGGAAAAAAAAGGTGAATTCACCTAAACAAATAAATAAACAAATAAGTTAGCTTTCGAGCAGGAAGGCTGTCCTTGGTGAACTAGGTGCAGGTGGCTTTGTAGTGAAGAGGATTCAGAATTTCTTGAAGCCATCAGAAGCAGAAAATAAAGGGTAAAGTGCAGCACAAGTCAGACTGCTGCACATGTGCAGAGATAAGTGCAGCAATCAAAATTAACCAGAAATTTGTAAAGCATTATTACAACAGCCCCTCAGACCGCCAGGAATTAAAACCTTTGGAAACACCTTATACTCTGCTCACTAAGTAAAATATAATTAACCAAATTATATACATCTCAACTCTTACTGCAGCACCTACATTTTTTTCTATATAAAACTACTGATGCAGTTTAATGATAGTTTTAATCGTCTGTTTAGCATGCACAATTCTCACCCTAACATGACATTATTTCACCTGTATTCAGACTGACCTCTCCAGTCTAATAGCAATATCTTCAAAATAATATTATATTCCTCTGCAGGCTTCCTCTAATTTAATAAAACCTTCTCAAGTAAAATTAATCAGTGGGTGATTGATGTAGTTGTATAGATACAGCTTTAATGAAATTACTAAGCTACATGTGAAAGCCAAATTTGCATAGAAGGGTTTCCTTTCACAAACAAATATTGAAAACACAATTTCAAGAAAAACTTGCAAAGGAAAAGAAGGGGGAATAGCAAAGTAAGGTAATTACCTATCTCCCTTTGGTTTTCTTTTTTGTACTGTCTTCCCTTTGGGTCGTCGTTCACTTCCTAAACAGGGGCTCCCACCAGGGCCTGTTACCCGTATTGATTCAAGGCCTTTGGAAGATTTCTTAAAAGTAAATTCCACAGGTTCTCCTTCTTTTAGGCTTCTAAATCCTTCCATGTAAAGCTTACTCTGTAAATAGGAAAAAAATTCTTGGTTATCATTGCCTTAAAAACAGTATTTACATTTATAATCAACAGGACAAATTTCCCTGTCTACAACACATAAAAATGGAGCAACAGTTTCCTCTGCATGAGCTGTAGCAGATGATAATATAAATTATACTCCTGGGTACACTGAAAACCCCATTCAACACTAAACAAGTAAAAAGAACCTATTTTCAGTATCAGCAAAACTGAAATAACATTTTCCTTTTCCGTGATGAATGCTACAGATGAAGCAGAAGAAATGCTGTATTCTTAAAACCCTTAAAAATTCTTACCATGTCTCAGGAAGTGAAAAGATCTGGAAAGAGAGCAAACTAATTTACGATCAATGTTTTAATAATTTGCATTCTTCATATCTGAGACATGGGTCTACGACTCTGAAAATGAATCAAAGATACAGCAAGCATGAGAGACATGAGGAAGGCACTCTGAACAAAGTCCGCTGACATGGGCAATTCAAATATCCCTAGTGAGCTGCTGAATTTCTGTTGACTACACCAAAAATCTACCTAGCATGATTTATGTATGGGTTTACATTTTCATTCACAGAAAAGGAAATTTTTACCATCAGGGCAAGTGAAATAAATACTGATAAATATTTTAATGTTACACTGCAGTAGAAAAATCTTGGACAAGCTGAAGTCAACAGGAGCTTACCAGTGATTCTAATAAAATGAAAATTTTCATCACGATTCCAAGCAAATTACGTACAATAGTAAGTAAGCATTTCAGAACAAATCTGATTAATCAAACTCTTAAATTAAATGATAATCAAGCTTAAATGACAGGGAGGTTTTTAGGGGTGGTGGAGATAAAGTGGTTGCAGTACACTTTTATTTTAGAAATTACACAGTACATGAATGAAATCAGTTGGTCTCTCAGAGAATGTTACAAAATACATTCAGAAGTCTTTCAGGAGAGTTATAACACATAGTTTCTTCCTTTGCTCATGAATTCCTCAGAGGAAAGAGGAAAAAATGTATCCTGACTGATTCTTAATCCATTCTCTAGCATTCACTTGACTGAACCATGGAGTCAAGAAGGAAATCTTCACTGCAGGTGCCATCCCAAATCAGTCACATGTCAAAAAAAGCCAAGTGACACACAGCTTGCATCTGTTACTTGACAAGTGCAAGTAGGAACATGTACAAATCAGATGGCAATCCCTGACACGGGCTCCCTGTAACCACTCACGGGAGGTCTGCAGCACAAGACACTGTTTTAGCAGAGCACAAGAACTGACACCTACACCGTTCATAGCTAGCATACAAAGAGGGAGCTGGCTTCTTCACAACCATGCACAGAGAACAGGACCAAGAGCAAGAGCAGTTCCCCTTGAGCTGCTACAGAGCAAACTAGCTTCAGACACAAGGAGAAATTGCTCACTATAAAAAGAATTAAACAGAGAAGCCAAAGTAATAGTTCCCTTTGCTGGAAATAGTTAAGACTCGTCTTACCAGGGCACTGAATAACACAATCCAAGGCCCTGCTTTCAGCAAGATGTTCAACCAACCAGATGAAATGAAGAGAAACCTTCCAACCTAAGTTTTCCTGCGATTCTGGTATCTTAATCCAGCACTGGTGAGACTGGAGAACAGGATAACAGTCCCTGGTTCTGCAGCAAAGCTACCTTGGGGCACGTGCATCACTTCTCCCTGTTTTTCTGGAGACAAGTGCCACTGCAAAGTCTATTTTTCACAGCACTAATATGACAAATTATAAATTACAAAATAATTTGGAATATTTATTTTAATGAAATCATGTGAAAGCATGATATGCCTCAGCTTCCTGAACCCCAAGCTCTCAGTGCACCCAGCACAAGACACTACTGCTGCTGGCCTGACTGAGTGGCTCAGGTGCTTATAATTTTTTCAGTAGCCAAAAGTAACCAAGAACACAGCTTCACTCATGAGGACAAAGGCTGGTTTTGCTTATCCAGTTGTGCAGTTCTAGTAGACACGGCTCTCGCACACAAATGTAACAGCGTGAAACACGAGACAAACTGCTGATTTTACAGGCTAGAGTTTGAGCACTATTTAAAAGGTAGGGGGAATAGCATGGAAGGGCTGTGGGACAGAAAGAAGAAATATATAGTATCTGTTCTCTGAATCATTACCTTGGTTTTTTTGAAATGTTAAAATTTAAGGTATGAAAAAATAAATATGCAAATGTTAATGCAAGTGGAGGGCAGTAATTGTACACAAACCAATGAAACAAACCACCCAGGTGGGCAGCATTATTTCAAGCAAGCTCTCCACTTCGAAATGCCTGTATAGCAATAGGGGGATCTTTGCCACAATGAAGAAACATCCAAGTTCAGAATGTTCAGAACCAAGAGAAGACACCACCACTCCTCAAGGGGAACAACAGACACTGCCTGTGGCGTGAGCCCATCTTTAGGTCTGTCCACAACTCTTCAGTCTTCTGTGGCCACCAGGGAAATCTTGAAGAAAGAAAAGAACTGAACAATGTGTATTCTGTCCTAAAATAAGCACACAGTTGAATGTTCCAAAACCAGACAATCAGTACAACACAGATGGGTGCTAATCACAAGGGAACCTCAAAGGCATAAGCCCTTATTTTCCTGCAATACTCAACACAGCATGGATGCTTGTCTACTTGTTTAATTACAACTTAATGAAGATACAGTTAAGTCTCACTAAGAGTTGTGCATTTTTTCCTCAGTTTCACCATTATTTTGAAATGTCAGAAGGTTAATATCTGACACACATAACATTGTCTTCTACTTTACCTCAAAATAAATACTTGCTTAAAATGCAACTTTAAAGCAGGGAATTATTAGTATTCTGGAATGTTTTTTTTTTTTCCTCATTTCACTGTTAGCAACAGAACTTGATTTCTAAACAAAGCACTTTATTTACAAGAGATTTTTAAACATTTAAAAGTAAAGCAGCAATCATGCTTTCATGAGTCACATGTTATGCAGGTGTACATTTTTTGCATGTGTTTCTTTCGAGCACTTTTAACAACAAAAAATGTTGAAAAAAAACCCACTTCAAATGACTTGCACAGTTCTCTCCTTGAGTAGGTCTCAACAGCTTTTCAATGTTAGAGATGGATTTGGTGCTGTCTGACTTAATGTGCAAATGTATAGCTCATGGTGAGATTCTCTGAGGGTGCAGTAACTAACAATTCAAAGCCATTGTGAAAAAATGGCATTTGGAAACCAGCAGAACAAATCTAAAACCTGAATCCCTCTTAACTTGTCTAAAGAGCTGGACATAAAATGTCTGTAAAGTTGATAATTTAATGTTGAGAGACCTAGCTCAGTATTTTCCTCACATTACTTAAACAAATAAAACTGACACAATTAAGAGCAGCCAGAGTTTCAAGTCAGTGAACCCTTTCTAGAGCCCTGAATGGGATGTATGGGCACACCGCCAACAAACAAAGAGAAAAACTTAAAAGCAACATGCTTTTCCTCGTTTCTCTCTTTCAGCTGTCAGACACTTTACTGTTATTTTTACCAGCAGTCAATACAGTGGTTTCAGACTGGTGCTTTTTTCCCCTCTTTTTAAATTTGACAATTCAACAGGACCATTTATGGTGGGGTTTTTCTGTTGGTTTTTTTCCTTCTTCTTTTTTTTTTTTTTTTTTAATAGATAACCTAATGTAAAATCTCACACATCTCTGTTACAAGCAATGGCTTGGTCCAAAATGCTGGCAATCTCGTAGTAGTATTGGTAATAACAAATATGAATAAAAAACACCATGATCACAGGTTCATGGAAAGCATTTCCTACTACAAAACAAAAATCAAAACTTAACAAGTATAAACTGTATTAGCAAAATGGTCCTCAAAGAGACACACCAATTCCTGGGCAGTGTCAGGGAGCTTACAGCTTTCACCAGGCTCTACAAAAGAAAGGAAGTTTGGAATTAAGGATCATTACAGGGGCCCTGATTGCCTCAGATATGCGTGCATTACTTTTAATAAGTGTGGAGAGTAAGTGCCTCATCACAACTTTGCCATTTCTAGTCAGGGCTGTGAACAACTGCTGTTGCAGACATTAAATCCTTTAGAGGGATGAGGGGGAAAAGTTATTTGGTGGCATTCTGCTTACCTCGTTTATTTTCTGTATCTCTCATTTCTGATCCTTTTTATCTAGTGATTGATTGATTGCTTAGTACAATGACCAGACGCCACCACTATGCTGAGTTTCCCAAAGTAAGAAAACTGTTTTCCCTCCAAAATCATCTACAATTAAATCCAGACATGAAGGAAAGCATGTTCTAAAGCCCAACAACAATAAATATTGTAAGAAAATCTCTCCAAAACAACCTTTCAGAGTTTCATCAAGAGCCATCAACCTTTCAGTAAAACAAGGGTACACAGTCAGAGGACCCAGAAGTAAAACAATTTACACTGGATGCATACTAGTGCCCTTCCTTGCATTAGACCAAATCCCATGCAGAATAGTATCAGTTGCATGATACAAGTCCTGCTACGAGGACTTTTGCTGTTGACCAAAAGTTCATTCTAGGAGGTTTGTGAAGACCATGTATTTTTGCAGGCAAAATGCTAAAGCCAACACAAAATTCACTACCCTGAACAACAGCCCTAACACAGGATTTGAAGACTGGGAACTCGCAAAACACCTCCACACTGCTCCTGCTGACCCTCAAGGGCTTGTTCCTGCTCCTAGAGGCTTATCTTGCACCAAATCTGGCACTTCTTTTGGTCCTCCCCATAAGCCAATTTAACTCGCTAATCTGACAGGAAACAAACTCAGTTTAAAAAGAAGGGGGGAGGATAAGAGGAAGAGGAAACAGAGATAGATTTTTGTTTTTCCAGTGAGCTAAATCTATTCACAGAGAAGTTCAATGAGCTCTAGGGCATACACAGTGGAAACAGCAACTTTTTGAGATGAGAATGTGCTCCTCAATATTTTATGTAAAAAAAACCAAACTCTACAGCATTATACGTTTGTTTTCAAAGCTTAACATAACACAAAGTAACTTTCAAAAAGCTACAAAACACCACTTCTCAAAGATTTGCACTTTAGCTCTAAGACAAGGAAGAGCCATGTACACTACATATATAAAATATTTATGAGAAAGGGTGAGCTACTGCAAGTAACTTTACAGTAGGGAAAAGAGCTGGTATGTAGGCAGTAACCACATGCAGCTGGTACACTGCAATTTCACACCTTTATTTACTTGGAATTTGTTTCTGTCTTGAATTTCCACCATGACCGTAGTCATGTTCATAACCTTGTTTCCATTCATCATCCTGTCGCTGTCCCCACACTGTTATTTTTCTTACTGAGAAGTGTGCAAAGGTATTTAACTTTTGAACAAAAGGCTCTGTCTAATTCAAAATCACCCTCTCTATACAACAGAAGGATTTCTTCTTTCTCAATTTATGTATCTAAGAAACTTCTATTAACTACTTTAACTTTTAAGAAGTTTAAATGAATTCTATCTCAGCTTAATACTTACAGTTCTTGTTCCATCACAACTTCCAAGAAGTGATTTCTTTTGATAATCTATTCCTTTTTTGCATTACCTTTTCTCAACACAATATCCCTCCCAAGAAAAGGGTCTCTGCTAAATGATTAGGTAATTTGCCACAATTCTCCTTTTCCTTTACTTGTGTTTCAAGTTGAACCTTTTCTCTATTTAAGTCTCCAGTACTTCACCTCACCTATGTTTACTGAACAGTTCTCTTAAATTTACCATATGTATCTGAAAACAATTACAACTTTCTGTCATTTCATTTAACTTACACCAAATAAACACAGTTCACGTTTTACCTCCATTTTTTAAACAAGCATGTTTTCTGTATGGTCAGCAATTCCTTTCAAGCCCAAAATAACACAACTTCTATTCTGAATTACTCTTTTGGTAAGAAAGCTATTGATGTTTGTGTACAGAAAAAACACATTATTGTATTATAGTATTAGACATATTGTCTGTATATAAATCTAAGCTAGAGATCTACAAGTCTCTCATAATTCCTTCACAAAGTGATTTTGGCCAAACAGATTCTACTGTGTCCATGCTACTCTTTGTTTCCAAGGTGCCAACTTCACTGATGAAACCTTACCAATTTTCTGCATAATTTTAAGTATTTGTGTTCAGGCTGTGAATGCAATTTGGCCACGTTCTCTCTGTCTCTGTATCTGGTTACACATCCAGGAGTGGCTGCTCTGATTTTGTATAGTAATAAAAAGAGCCTGGATATTAAACATATCTTTTGCTTTTCCTCCTCACCTAACCCTCTTTTCCTGCTTTAGTAAGTGCATTTTTGTTAGTGTAGCACCTACACAACTCGTGTCTGCTAGTAATTTTCACCCTTTTCTCCTTTTCATCGACCATTTATGTTACTGCATATGCAATTCTCATTTACCCAGTTTTCCTTGTTCTGTGCTTTAATACCAGGCATGAAAATCAAACCAGTCTCTTCTCTCATTTCTTAGTTTAAGTATTTTCTCACTGGGCACAAGAGAGAATTGACTCACTTCAGTCAGTTTCAAAAGGGAAGTTCCTCTTTTCCCACCAAAGCCTCACATTGACTCAGGAAGCAAACCGTTTAGCTCTCCTTGGTAGTGCCAGGTTTCTGCTTTGTTTCTGCTCCCTGAATCAGTTCTGTGCAGTCAAAAAACCCAGCAGCATACCTCAAAAGAAGTCTTGTGAATGTGCAGCCATGGCAGGTAAGGCTGTCCTGTGCAGCACCTTGCCAACACTTACATCGCTTCAGTGATCTCCTGAAACCACACTATTAATCTCAGATAGTTTAATCTCACACTATTAATCCCAGACCCTCGGAAGTTCCCCCACTGAGAAGCATCTTCTCTTGATGGTCTCCCAATGGTCTAATATCTCCAAGCTCCCTCCCCACGAGCATTCCCTTGCTACCAGCTGACTGTACTGCTTTTGGGAGCCCCAGACACCCCAGGATGGGAGCCCTTTCTTCCCTTCACTCACCACTGAGCTATTCCACCCTCAGGCAAGTGCAGTCACCCCATGCAACTGAAACCACCTCCTTCTGTGTCCCAAATACTCATCTGCTGCAATGCAGAAACACGAAGGCTCTTTTCTACAAAGATTAGGAACAAACAAACATGACCTCTTATGCAATCAATAAAGAGGGCAGATTATCCTCTTTCTATTTTCATTAGGATGAGGCTCTTTCTTCTCCACTCCCCCCAATTTTTATTCTTCCAGGATATGAGGCCCTGATGTCCAGCTGACCAGACTCTCCAAGAAATCCTGGTATTCAATCCATTTTAGTGACAAGTGGAAAACTTCTCAAGAGGGAAGAACACCATCATCATCAACATCAGAGGTACTTTGGTGTACCTCTTCCCCTGACAATGTGCAATGAACTGAAAAATTCATGAGCTGCATGCTTGTGTAGTGTCCACCTAGGCATAGTATTTTTCAAACCTCCTCTCTGTTAAAAAACAACAAACTTCCAACACAGAGGTCAAAACAAGCCACTCCTGCAGCTCATCCATTACATGAAGAAAACAGGTATTATACAGAATCCTAGACATTTTCTCTTTCTCTTCTTGGGAGGAAGAAAAAAAAAAAAAGGAAAGAAGAAAACCAGAGTGGGGCACCAGAAAATCCACAAGTACCACCAAGTCCACTGCTCTAATTTCTTCCAGAATGGATACAAATACAGTGAAACCTGCAAGATGGATTTGGCTAAGAGGTCTCCCGTCAGGTATCTCTCCTGCAAGTATAATAGTGAGGACAGAACACAGCACAGCTATGCTTGACTCATTTTAAAAACCATGCTGAATATACTGAAACACAGTTCTCTTCTAGCAGATCTAAAAATTAGCCAACTTCAGTGTACATCATTCCACAGAGGTGGAAATCAAAAGCACAGGAAGGCGCAATGTACAAGTCACAGTCTGCTGCATTTTTCAAGTACCGAAAATGTACTCTGGTAGAAAGCAGAGAGTCAATGGTAGAGTTATGTCACCTAAACCACAGTTTCCTGCAGATATACTACACCTTTCTGGTGTCATTAACCATGTTTCCAGAAACAACTGCAGCACCTCTATTTTCCATGCCTGCCCTATGATGTCTGTGACCTTAATTTCTGGGCTCCTCTATATACCCCCACGCACAAGAATGACAACCCCTGTGTCAAGAGATGTTTAAGCTATATAAAGGTTTTTTATCCACCTCCTTCACCACCTCCCACCATCCCAAGACACTGCATGTAATTAAAAATAAATTAGGCCCAGATTGTGATCTGCTAATTCAGATGTAGCAGGATGTCTCTCTGCACATGCATCTTTCCCTTCCTCTGCATAACAGTGGCCTGAGAGCGCTGTATTCTTCCTGTAGACCATTAACATCCATCTCTGAGGAAGCTGTTCTTAACTTTTAAATTGTATACCAGCTGCAAAATGGTATGAGGAAAATTCTGAGAAAGCAGTTCATCCACGGTTTTGTAACCCCACACATGAGAACATTAAGTGGTTCACACTTCACTGGTAAACAGAAGAATGGCTAACACTGTGGTCAGCTACAGGAGCCACAGGCTGACACTAAAACCCCCTTGCATTTCAAACAAATGAATCAGCAAATCAGCATACATATGGAGTCCTGAACCTCCTTTCTCATGGCAAAACATATCCCAGTTTTCCTGACCCGCCTCTTTCTTCCTGAAGCAGTGTATAACAGGTAGCCACCAACAATTCTGCAGCCCAAAAGGGAAACGGAAGATTAGGGCAAGGGTACCAGGGTTATGTTTGCAGACACAGGCTAATAACCAGGACAAAAAGAATCTTACTTGTGAGCAGTAATTTGAGGTAGGACTCTGGGGTGGTAAGGATGGAGGTAAGAGAGTGGATGGTTGTGGGATCCTGGTGGAATGTAGCAACTGGACTTCCTCAACAGGCCAGGGACAGGGTGGTGGAAGGGCTGGGTAATGCCAAAAAAACAGGGCTGGTGCCTTACAGAGAATGGGCTAGGGCAATGGCCTGGCTGAGGACTGAAGCCAAAACCAAGCTGTGAAAAAGAAGTGGTGGATAGTTACAGCATCTCCAGGTCCTCAAAGCCCCAGACAAACCAACTGCACCCTCTTCCCAGTCAAGTACTGTGAGCAGAATGAAGGTTTACAGGCAAATCCTGGCTTGGCTCATGCTGGCAGTCCACCCCTGCCCCTGATTCCTTTTTTCTCTTCCTCCCCAGCTACCTATGAGCTGGAGTCTGAAAACTGTCCTTATATCACTTCCACCCTCTCCAGGCCCTGGGCTGAGAACAGGAGCCTGCCAGCCCAGCACAGCACCGTGACTGCAACTTCACCTCAGAAACCCGAGATCAGGCTGCAGAGAATGTTTTCTGAAAACCACCATCAGCTGCTTTAGTGCAAAGCTCCTCCATGCTTCAATGGCCTCTTCTAATTCTTCAGAGAAAAACGCTGTCTGCTTGAGAGCTCCTTTGAGCCAGGGAGTGAGGGAGTAAGTGAACATGCCTGGTATTTTAGCCAACTGAGAGTAACCATGCCCTAAGCAATTCCAAGATAAAAATCCATTATCTTGTAAACAGACACCTCTCTTGAACTACTCACTAGCTTTTGGGCAAACATAGTTTTCACTTTTATGGTACAGGTGTCCTTGCTTTCCACCAAGGACTCATGTTGCACTGCACAAGGTCCTACACAAATGACAAAAGAAGCCATCCACAGGCAATACATCAATGCTGCTAAACCATTCGGAGGTCAGAAACTATATTTACCATCTGTTTTTAAATTCCATTTACTTAATATGCCAATATACAAGCAAAACACAATTTGTTTACTAAAATCAAAGTCTCCATGCATACAAGAATAAAACAAGATTATCTGACAAAATTGGTGGTTCAAATGTTGCCTATAAAACAAGCAATAAATAGGCTGAAATTTTTATTTGGGATGATTACTTCTTTTCACAACATTATCTGTACTGTAAACAAAAGCCCTTTTACCTTTACAATAAAAGAAAAATTAACAGCAACACTTACACTATATTAACAATTCCTAACTTAGAATTCAAGGTCCTTAGTACTTCTGTGATTCCTTAATTATGGCTTCCTTAGCTATTCTTGTACAGCAGGTTACACACATTTACTCAATTTTTTTTTTTGTTACAACGAGATAATCTAGCATGACATCAGTTCTACCAACTTCTAGGCAGCTATATTTTCATTTGATAAAATTTTATCAGAATTACAAGTATCTATTAGGTATTCAGATCTCTGAACAAAAGTGCCCATTTGGTTTGGATGAAGAACGAGCACAAGGTTACTTTATTCTTCAAACATTAATCACCTTTTCTTGTTGAGGGGAGGGAGTGTGAGATGATCATGGCATGATGATTTTTAACTTTACTGTGAACTAATTCCCTAAACAGCTGCATTTTAAGAACTGACAGAAACTGTTGGTTTGGAGCCACTTTTGTTATCAAACCTATATTCTGTTACAAAAGACACAACCCATGTTTCAATTAAACACCTCTGCATTTACAGTGATAAAAATGAGAAAACAGCATTTGAGGCAAAACCCTTCTCAAGTAAATGGAAGGCAGATTAAAGTGATTTTTATGGAAGAGACCTAAGGATTTTAATTATAAATTATAAACTGTTAGCATAGGTATTGGAGAGGTACTAAGAAACGCTTGAAAAACTTTACTTTTAAAATACTGTTTCATTACTATGGTTATGATTATGTGTATTTAGGTAGGAAGTAATTGTGAAATTTGAATATCATACATGCAATTGCATCAATCAAATCACAATAACATTGGCTTCAGCTCAGATTGCAGAGAATACAATACTACTTAAATATTATTTGAGACTCCATTATTGAATCTGTCATTTTATGTCCTAATTTTAGCATGCTCTGGCAAAGACTGTATATGTTTTCTGAGGCCTCCTGACAGAGGGTCAGACCAGCTGCAGCAGGAAGACACAAAGGGGTTCCTTAAGGACAAGTCCTTCCTCTTGCAGTGTGCTGACACAGCTCCCATCCACACCCTGGATGACAGCAGACCCAGCAGCATCACCCTGCTAATTCTGAACGGGTTTGCTTTGGGGGCTGATTACACCTTAGACACGCCAGACACATCTCATTGTGAAACCCAGGCAATGACTAGTTCTGACACAGTTGTAAGGCAAACAATCCACAGGAGAAATCCTTCCAAACACACATTTATGGTTTATTTGCCTCACCTAGTAACATCCTTCCAATATCTGTCCTTCTTTCAATACCAGAAGCCTGCTGTTTCACAGGGCACTGGTGGCATGTATGGCACACTCGGGTTTTCCCTGTCTGTCAGGGGCACAGATCCTGCCTGACAAAGGGAGGACAAATTTGATTATGTTCTCTTCCAGATACCCTTTCCAGCTCAAGGAATTACAAGACCTGGCTTTGCAGTATTTACGTTTTCTTAATTTCCAAGAAATTTATTCCTGTTGTACCCATCTGTAGTAAGATTCAATCAGTCATAACTACATTATTCCTCCTAGTTCTGGCTGAAGACTTTTC
Organism: Onychostruthus taczanowskii; assembly: GCF_017590055.1. Classification (NCBI taxonomy): domain Eukaryota; kingdom Metazoa; phylum Chordata; class Aves; order Passeriformes; family Passeridae; genus Onychostruthus; species Onychostruthus taczanowskii. The sequence continues at coordinate 3,373,466 of NW_024502347.1, forward strand.
TTCCTCATAACATTACACTTCATATTGGACAAAAAACCCAGAACTATATAAAATTGCATTTTTTTCACTACAGCATCTTTACGTTTCCATTTAGTCTTTTTGCTGCATTGGTGTAATGGTCTGTTCTCATAGAAAACCATAACATCAGTGAAAGCTTCCACCCCTCCTCTTCCCTACCCACACCAACAGCTCAGTACCCCCAAAAACCTGAAATCCATAATAAACAAAATGCAGCCTGAGATGTCTACCGTCTGTATTATTCCTTTTCAGGCCCAATAAAAGTGGCCTGCTCCCCGTGCTGTTTGCTTTTAATACCAGAAGTAAACAAAAACCAGGCTTTATCTTTATTGGACTGTTTGAAAGGAAAAGCTCCAAAGACTAAAATCAGAGCTACATCATATAGTAACTAATGCAAGAAACCCAGCTGAGTTTGGGAAACAAAAAATTCTGTGTGTTATTTCTTTTTCTAGACTCCTTTCAGTGACATATGACCATACAACGTTTATTTTCTGGCTGCTAGGTAAGATGCAACCATTTGTAGGTGAAAGCACAACACATTATGGAATGGACGGGGGCAGGTAATAGGTGACCATAAAAATCAAGCGAGTACAAATTAAAGTGAGAGAAATAAAAAAAGGTTAGACTTGTTAGGTGTGTGACTTCAGTTTCAGTATCATCTATGTGCTCCTCCTTGACTGTACAAACTCAGTATTCCCTTATCACAGTTCACATACATGTGTTTGAGCATGTGAAAACACACGTCATTTAAAGGCAACTCCATAACCTAGCTTCATCAAATTGATCAATCCAACAGCAACCAAATTAAACACTAGGCCACACAAAGTGTCCATTGCAAAGTATAATAAAGGTTAGCTAGGAAGCTCTTACTGGCAGAAAACGTGACTTGTCAGCACCTCGAATTTGGCAGATGTCTCTTGTCCATACTACACTATGGCAGAACGGGTATGTTGCAGTATTTAACCACAAAGGCTTTTTAAAATCCAGGCAGAACCTATACCAGATGCCTGTGCCCAGCAGTTCTTGCAGAAACAGCTGCTCTTCCATTGGGAGAGGATGAGAGGAGGATCAGGAAGAAAGCTACAGGAGAAGGAAGACTTCTGACCAAATGCTCAAGCACTTGTTAAATAAACTCTAATGATTATCAGTAGATTGACCTGAGCATGGGCCAACATCCATTTGTGCAGTCTTTGACTCAGTTAAAAATAGCTGTGAAGATGCAGGGAAGTAAATCACGAACAATCACCTATGTGTGGGAATGACTCAGGCTTTGGTAAAAGATGGTAGGTGACACTGTTATGTGAAATAGCTGTGCTCTATTTCCTCCAGGTCTGGACAGCTGGTAAAACACAGTTTTTAACCCAAGTCAGATTTTGCACACTCAGGCAAAAGCCATCTCCACCTTCAGGTGGGGACTCAATGCTGCTACAGGTAAGAATGGGGATGATCAGGATCTAACAGTTACCGGTTCATCCAGGCTCCATGCAACAGATTCTGGCTGTAGATCCTCCTCCTGCCATGCAAGAGGAAGCCTGAGAGCCATGGGATTCTACAGAGGGTGCACAGGCATAAGCTGGTGAGCAGACCTGCGTGCCTTGGCCAGATGGGAATGTGAACAACAGAGAGTCTCATTTGCTCTTATAGAACGCATAAAGGACAAAAGGCATAAGCAGACGAGCAGATAAGAATTTCACTAACCAAAACCAACTAAGGTATCAATGTGGTGATACAATCTCCTCTGGAAAAATGTTTCAGCAAATTTGGATAACACAGTAAGTAGGTCTAATTAGACAGGCACAATCTAAGAAAATATTTTGTGGTAGAGCTCTTGCAAAAAATAATAACGGATTAGTAAATGCTAACATACTGTAATTCTGTTCACTATGCTGACAAATTGAACCTGATAAATCTGCTTTTTAGGTGTTTTGAAGGCTAAAAAATACATTACTAATGTCTGCATCCACAAAGAAGTAGTGCATTCCAGAAGGTGACAACCACCTTACAGAGCAGGAAGACGACGACAAAGCTTTGTACTACCTCTTCCATGTCAGAGAACAGAATGATTCTCCAAGAGCGGCTTTGAGGCTGCATGAAGAGCTGGCAGGCTGTGCAGCAATGCACCCACAGGCACTGTGACACAGCACAGCTGGGCAGGAGACTGGACACCATGGGCAAGAAGTGTACTTGGAATATGTTTCCACACCCTGGCAAAAAACTAGCACAGAAAAGGAACCACAGACAAACAACCACCTCCTCCAAGAACAGTAAGTATCATGTGCTACAGGACTGTGCAGGCTTGGTAAATACTCCACTCACGAGCAAAATGTGCTCATGGACAGAGACAGAGGAGAAAAAACTGAAACCAGCCAAACAAAGCAACACAAAACTTAGGATAGTGACTGATTTTGAGACCAATCTGACATAATTTATCTCACTTTCCTAAACACTTCAATTCAACAGATCTTAAGGACAAACTAGCAAACCAGCTTTTTTTCCTTATAGCTACATGGTACTTTTGCACGTCCCAGACCACTTAGGTGTGACCACTATATCATGCAAATAATTATTTTAAGAAAGCAAGAAAATCATAAGATTATATTTATGATTAGTCACCTGTCAGGTTTCTGCAGTTCATATAGCACGTGGGATTTCTTAGGGCTGGCTTTGTTCTGTAAACATGGGAATATTTTTCAGAGTATCCAGGTGCATAAACGTCTGTTATATAGACAGGCAAGATATTTTTGAGATAAGAAATTGAAAAAAAAAATGTTTACAAGAAAACAAAGTCAAGACTACAAAAAATTAAAGCCTTGATTGTTGTGGGTTTTTTTTTTTACTGTTAACACATATTAACTTGATTAATCACAATCAAGTATTTTCAGAGAAATAAGCCCCTGAAGCTAACAACAAACATGGGAAAACGTAAAAGTGAGAGAGGGGCAGCTCCTGGCTGTTAGGACATTTAAATACATAGAGAAGAGACACCACAAAAATTGATGCAGAGCTGGAAGATACATGATTTTCACAGACTCAAGACCTCAGGTTTCCCTCCTGTAAGCAATTAAAGTTCAGACTACCTGAAGATGCAAGAATTAGTCCCATATCAGTAAAATATTTCTATTTTCAGTTCAGCTGTTTAGAAGAGAGTTAAAGAAGAAAAAATCATCAGTGTGATAAAAAAGCACAGCTTTAAGACCTGGTATTTTTTCTCAAATGACATAACCTAATGCGAATGAGAAACTTTTCTAGAGCGTAACAATGGGGATTGACTGCTTTCCCATCAATGCAGCTTATAAAAACTAAAAATCTTGCTGCCCTGTCTTCCAAAGGGCACACAAGAAAAATGGGCATCTAAAAACTTTTCTTTCTCATCAAAGAAAATATACTGTGAATGTACTCACAGGTAGTTAAGTCACAGGTGTCTCTCCTGGGAAATAACACTCTTATCCAATCCACTTCTCATTGCCTGATACGATAGAGAATGAAGGCTTATCACATATATAAAATCAAAACCAGTAGCAAAGCCATTTGTTGGCTGGTGAAAAGGACACAGAACTGGCTATGTATGATCAGTCAAGTAAGCACGTGGCCAGGACAGCGACAGAGCTCTCCAGCAGCGCACTCATAAGAACAGCCCAGCTAAGCCAAATGCAACAACTGGGACAAATCCTAGGATCCTGGATAAAGTAACATGGATCTTCTAGTTGGAAAAAACTAACTCTGAAGAATGAGAAAGGTCATTCTCAAAGGAAAGGGCAGGGTCCCTGCTCAGAAACTAGAAAGATGGACAAGCCCAAAGAGACTCCATTACAGCCACCTGGAGAAAATGGGTGTTACTTAGCCCATTAAATTACATAGCACTGCTCTTCAGTCACATGCTCTGTGGCTTGTGATTTTAAGATGCTTTTCCCTCAGTTGCCTTTAGTTCTATAAAAATTATACCTCTGTTTGAAGGTCATTGCTGGTCACTGATTAACACATCACTGCTGTAAAGGAAAGAAATGGCAGTTATGAGTCCAGTTGCACTTGCTGAGCAGGAACATCACAGGATCCTTTTACAAGAGACAGGATGACTCAGAGCCAGGAAGCAGCTGGGTCATGGATTCAGCCTGGGAGAGGCTGGACAGGTTACCAATGCAGCCTGCCTCAGTGCTTGCTAACACATGACGCTTCCCTGTTTAGGCAGCACAAATTTTGCTGAAGGGACAAACTTTTAAAGTGTTTTTAAAGTTTCTGTAAATACAGAGCCCAGAGCTTGCCTGCTGAAGGTCTGGATTGCTTGCACTTCAAATGTCACTAGTTTATTTCAACACACAGAGTCCCTTTCCTTGCGCTGGTGCCTTTGGTTTTCTGCCTTCGTGCCCCAGTAGGACATAAAGGCAGAAACACTGGTTTTGTTTATACAAAGACTCACAGTCAATTGGTATCAATTACAGTTAATGGTGTTTGAACAACTATCCAAGACCTTAAATTCATAGAAAAAGCTATCTTTCTTGGCTAGTCAAAATGGCTCCATGCTTCAAACCAAGATAAAACTCAGAGCTGCCAACAGGAGCTTCACTCACCAAGTCTCATAGTGTAAAGGATCACTTCTAGATAAATGGCCATCAGTGGTGTTTTTCTGAAATATGAAGAACTCTCGCTCACCAGAATGTGTTATTAATCACCTCATATATAAAAAAACCCACTTGTTGCACCTGTTTTGTGTTTTTCTACATCAAATAGTAGCACTGCATCATTTCTGATGCAGCCTACTCCCAAGTCTTGAACATCTTCTGACTCAATTATCTAAACACCAAGACTATTTTTAGCTTCCTTAACATCCTTCAACTTCAGCGCTTAACTGGAATTTCTAATAAAGAAATAGTAATATGCTTAATAATGTGCTTACATTTATAAGATATACGAACTGTATTTTATGCTGTAACAACCTGTAATCACAACTGTATAGAATATTGTGGGCTTGTTCCTGATATTTTTTTGCTCTATTACAGTTAATATAAGAAGCCATTCATGCAAGGTTTTTGGCCAAATATGACATTTTGATTCTTAAAAACAATCCAACCAACCCATTGCAAATGAACTGATCATAAAATAAAAGTAGTTGGCTCTTTAAACAGCAGCCTGAATTTCTAATATCTTACATCATTCCATCAAAATTCCATCAGTACGTGTAGACAAAGAGAAGGATATGGATATCTGTGTGTAGATACGTACAGAATATTCTATTTTCAGAATATCCTGTTTTCAGAATAAACTGTTACTGAAAAGCCAATACAACTAAAATGACATAAACTCATTAACATAATTTTTAATTTAAACAATGGCCTTGTCAGGGAAAAGGAGAAGCTCCCTTCTGCTCTTTTCTGCTGGAAATGCAGATTCTTTCCTTCACCCACTGTACCAGGTTTGGCAATCATCTGAATCATCATCAATTTAGGTAGCAATGTCCACACAAATGTAATTAAAAAAAAAAAAAAAAAAAAAAAAAAAAAAAAAAGTGGGGTTGTGCGTGTTTAGTTTTTAAAACAAGTTTAACTTGCCGAACTGCTTGATGCTGGAGCCTGGACCAGCACAGAAAGAGCAAAGAAAGTAAGACTGCTCCTTCTGATGCAGTGAATCTAAATGTGCTAAACTATGTCAAATCAGACCCTAAGAGCATCAGTTAAATTTAACTTTAAAAGATAAATCAATTTTAGTAATTAAAAGCAATTTCAAAATGTTTTTCTTTGTGGGATGTTTCACTTAGATATTCACACACTGTGGTCAGAACTCAGAGGGACACAGATGAACTCTTCATGGAAAATTTTGAATATGTCACAAAGCCTTTCTATCAGTAATGACAAAGACCAGTTCAGGACCTCTAAAAAAAAAAAAAAAATCAAAGTTTACTTTGTACTTCACTGGGAAGTAAATTAGTTTGTATTAACATAATATACCGAATCTATACAATTAAGATCTGGTAAGCTTAGTAACTGATGAGCCAGTCAGACTGCTAGTTTTTTTCAGCCCCTTTCTAATATCATCTTTACACTTCTAGTGCCTATAAAATCATGAATTAGTAAGTGCTAACATACTGAACTAGAGATGGCAAGTACTGTTGGATTAAGTCTGAGTAAATAGTTGAGCTTCTTAACAGCTAGGAACTAATATAAAGCAAGAATTAAGAACATTGCTGAGAAAAGATTGAGTTTGTGGAGCAGTGGACCACAGGGCTTTAAAAATTATTGCCATGAGATCCTCCCAAAAGCAACTGAGTGATAAGAAAAGATATTCTACTGCAGTATCAGAACCCAGCCTACACAGCAGCTGACAAATAAAATGGTGCTGAGCACACTGTGCTGATTCCTCCTGCTCTGCAAAAGGTGTATTATTGATAGCACACAGAGTATTTGGAAAAAACATGCAAGAAAACACAAACTACCATCATAAGTTCCACTCGGACTGTGGATGGGGCTAAAGTTAATTCTTCAGCCACTGTATTATGAAGAAAAATTTTAACCTCCAGCAAGAAACAGTAAACCTGACAATCAAATATGTACTCACATTTTAGACTGTAACTGTGGGCTCATCTTCACTACTGTTAAATCAATTGTACTTAACTCAATTACAGTGAGGTAATTACATTAACATGAGTCAGTGCATCCACACATGGCATTTGCACGTGTGCTGAGTGAATTGCTGTTACCTCCCACATGGCACAAGTACTTTGCTCAATCACATTAAACAGGACATGGCTCAGGACACTTTCACCTGCAGTTCAAGCCACCACATTACTGTCAAATGCCTCTATCCCACCTGTACACCTATTGCACAGCTACCCTTAACCAGGTACAGACTAAACCTGGTGTGGATTTACCCACTGTGGCACCTTTCATCTTCTAAAATTTACTGTGTCCTGCTCCTTTTGGAAAGGGAACAAAAATACCCATCTTTGCAATCTGTTATTATTAACCTTAAAGGCGGTGAGAACATTAACAGTGATAAACTTTTAACAAATCAACGAACCTGTGTGAGTTACAGAGATGTTACCATTACCACAAACATGGTGATTCATTGGCTCCTGCCAACATCTGCTGGCAGACACATGTGCACCCCTCTCAAGTCTCTGCAGTCTCAGGCTACACACACGCCTCCAATCAACAGCTTGGGCATCTTTCCCTGGTTCTGAAGCAAGGGTGGCACAACATAATTTAACATTCATCTGGCAACTTCTCCACTTCTGCCCCATTCCCAAAAGTCAGGGTGGCGGCGCTCTGACTGCTGATGGGAGCAGTGACCTCCTCCGCATGCCAAATACAGTAAAAGTTGCTGTGGGGAAGGGCAAAAAACCAACACACGGAATAATGTGCAACCTCTCACACGATGGAGGATTACACTCCACTGCCTCAGCCTGCCCCTGACCCGAGATTATTTATCATTAGATGCAGTCTTAAAGCCCACAGAGTGAGCAATATTGGTTTGTTAACTGGGAGAGTTTCTGTTACTGGTCAGGCAGCTGCTTGCAGAAATTACATACAGCTAGCCCATGCCCTAATTTGAGCAAGAACATGTACCCTGGTATCTGTGAGCACAGCTCAGCAGCGCTCCTTGCTCATCTCTGGATCCTGAGAGAAATCTCCGTGCTACTTTTTAATATAACAGACAATCAGTTGCCAAGAAACTGAATTCATAGTCAGAAATGTAAAAATCAGACCCACAGGTACAGCAAAATAAAGTAATGCAGCATGTCCTTTCTCTTAGAAAACTTGCCCAAAGCCACTGAACACAGTATTAAGGAGACTGCTATCAGATGTTCACAAATCTTGTGAATGCCTCTCCTCACTGTGCACAGAGAACCAGGACTGATAAACATGGAAAAGAAATACCAACTGCAGAACACGTTCCCTGGTGTCCAGGGGTATGACAAGGTTAACAAATGGTACTGTTCAAATCCTATCAAAGGGAAGATGAAAATCAAACTCAAGGTGGGTATGACTTTGGAGCCATAAGGACAAGAGCAATGAAAGTTTCTTATGCTTGTCTCAAGAAGCTTTCCAAAACACTTTTGAAGAGTTTCATCATATACACACTAGACAGGAATAAGCACACTTTATCACAAAAGTACAAGTACCTTCTGTTTACGTTCTGTATTTGGACACACTATTTTACAAAACATGGAACCTGGAATACTAATGCCAAGAAATAGATTAAATATATTAATACAAGGTTCTAAAATATCATTATTACACTAAGTTAAGGTCAACTTCTTAATAAAAAGGCATATTTATACACATCAGAGATGTCATATGTTAGAAATAAATAAAACACATTATTTTGCAGGGACAAATTAATATTTAAATTATGTCACATGGTTTTCAAAGGTTTATTTTGGGGAAACTTGTTTGCCATGAAAAAAATATAAAGAAAATAATGCTTCTATTTGGTGCTTGTTTGTCTTTTTAGACTGAGAGTTTTTATTCCTATTTCTCTAGTCTTATTTTTTCTGAATTGTAGTAACGAATCACAAGAGAAAAAACAGATCTTAACGAAATCTATTTAGAGATTTTTCACAAATAGCTGTGCTATCTTTCAAAATTACATGTCAAGCAATCTGTACAAAACTCAAGCCCTGTTTTAAGATTACTGCATTATTTTATAGAAAAAATCTGCAGACCTCCTCTTTCCTTTTGCTGCCTTTGCAGACTCTTTCCTGATTTGTGTGCTCTTGCTTTAATCCAACAGTAGTGCTTTCTGATCTTGCCAGTGTCCTGTGTGGCTACAGGCTCACACAGTGAGGTCAAGAGAGAGCACAACCAGAAAACTTGTGAAAAAGGAAAACAAAATGGAGGAGGGGCACCCGCAGGAGATGAAGGAAAGCCAGCAGAAATGCCTACAGTGTACAACAGCATTTTTCTCAGCCCTCATGAAACAGCATGTCCTTATCACTACCTGAGAACTTAAAAAAAAAAAAAAAGAAAAAAGAAAAAAAAGAAAAAGATACCTTGGCCAACCTACACAAATTTCCAGTGACAATTTGGAAATTATTTATTTATTGTGGGTTATATCCTATTTGTAATAAAATCTAGAGTTTATTGTAAAATGCTGGTATGCAAATGCTAAGCTGATGGGACAGAAAATAAATTTATACAGCTTCCTCTTGCAAATAGTGATTTATATACATTTGCTCAGTAAGGGTAAACATTGCTTCATTTTGTTAAATGAAAAAAACTCTGTGCTATGCAAATACCTTTAAATGGAAATTAAATTTACATTTCATAGTCGTTTTTCAAATATTACTTTCACAACTGATATTCCTTTTAAAAATGTTTTCTCACACACAGCTAATTCTTTCTTACATTAAATTTTCCATTTGTTTGCAACATACCCTCCCCCAGTCCCTGGGGGGGGGGGGGGGGAAAGGGTTTGGGGGGGGGGGGGGGGAAATGGCTTACTTTTCATGTCAGTGTTGTAACCTATTATAACTATCTGAAATTTGAAAATCAATACTGATTGAAGAACAACTTACAAATAAAGATAAATGGTATTGTGTTCACTCAACTCACTCTTTGCTGGAATCATTTGCCAAATAATTTAATTTGTTGCAATATGCCTAATATTGATATTCTCCTGATTCTTATCTGTGTACCAGAAACATCCATACCTACTTTGGTCAGCCTTATGTTAAGGCAACTTGTGATCAGCCTAGACTGTGCATGTAATATCAGTGCACAAGGCACACAGATTATTGTCTGCAAAAGAAAATTACTTGAATCAACCATTAATCCACTCAATAAATCAAAGTTACTGAAAAGTCTAATGATATTCTCAGTTACATGTTGCACTTGAACAGAATTTTTTTAGTTTATCAGTTTTTCTTTATAAAATAAATACCTAGGTGCATTTATACGAAAAGTAGCTACAAATTCAAACCATCTGAAATTTTATAGATGAAAGACAACCTCATTGTGAGGATCCTGATCAAATGCGATTACACAGAGATTTGCTGCTGGACAGGCACCATTCATCAGTGGCAATCTCTCTCCGTAGAAGAGAAATATTTCCTAAAATGTCAGGACATACATTTTGCTCAATTAAAAACAGCTCCTACACTGCCCATCCCAGCTGCCTGAGGACACTCACTTAGATAGAAATTAGATATATATATATATATATATACATGTATTTGTATGTGTATATGTATAAAACACACACAAACAACAGAGAATATATGGATATAAATAAAGGCTCCCTCAATTTATTTACATCTGTATTACCTCCTCACCAATCTCTTTGGGGACAGGGTGCACACTAACATACAGTAAGTAGAACTGCTCTCTATCTGTAGTACAGCACACCTTAGCCAGTCACAGCAGAGCTTGTGTCAATAAACAATCTCAAGGCAACCATTCTTGCCTTTTATTAAATACAGCATCCTTCTGACTTCATGCTAAATCAGCAAGAAGCAGAACTCACTGTTTTAATGTATCCACTAAGTTTGCCCACATTACATGTATGCAGCACCCAGCATAATTTCATTGTCCCTGTACAGACACGACTCAGCCCCACTTGCTCTCACACAAACTGAGGACCCCTTCAGCCACTCCTCACTCAAAGGAGTCTTGCACAGAGCTCACTTCCAGACTTCACTCATCAGCAGCCAAATCCAGTGAAATCCAAGTGACTTTGTAAGTGTGGCACAGTACTTTGCAGCACTGGACTTACACCATCAATGACAAACACGTGCATGAACGTGAGAAGTATTTCTTTAAGAACAACTTTTATGCCGTTCAGGACAATTCAGAGGTTTATTTCAGTGAAAATATTTTTCAAATGTCCTTACAAGAAAAATTTAAATTACTGCTACAGCTTGCTTTGAAGCAGTTTGCACAACAGGGGAGAAGCTGTTCATGGCTGAACCTTAGCTGAAGCAGCCACTGAGATCAGTTAATAAACATTACATTGAGTCTACTAAGAAAGTTCAAATCATGGAGACACTTACAGGGAACTTAACATGATCCTCCTGTAATATTAAGGAAAAGGTGTGCCCAGCAAAGCAAACAGCTCTGTTATACCTGCTAGTTACACACGAGAGGGGCAGTCACAAATTACGTGTTGCCAACGGGAAACTCTTTCTATTTTTCAAAAAGTTACAGAAACAAGACACATCCACTATTTGCAGGACTGGACTCTTAACATCTCTTTCTGAGGAAATGAATGCCAGACCAAGCCTGGCACTGATACAATGTGCAGTCACAGGGAGCACACACCAACAGAGGCAGCAGCTCCATGAGATACAGTTGTGCAATGTCTCGCTCTGCCATTTTTCTCCTAGCTAGCATGCAAAATCAATGAGAGCAACAAGAAGTTTGGGGAACAAGACCTCCCATTTAATTTTGGCTCAGTTCCTCAAAAATTGCACTCCACCACTGCGCTGATACCAAATGGAATGGTGTATTCTGCATTTCCTCAGGCTGCACACCTCTACTGGTTCCCTCAAATTAGCTCAATTTTTTATGCGGCAAAGCCAAAGCCCTGTGAGGTTCATTATACAAAGGAAACCCAAACACGGAAAATAAATTATCTAGTTTGCAGCTTAAGGAGCAAAGTATTTTAACTCCTGCAGCTACAAAGCAGTGGAATTGACATGGGAGTCTGGGTGGGAACATGAGGCCAGGGTGGAGGAAGGAGTGGGAAGGATTGCCTCTTCTAGCAGAAGCTTAGAGTTAGGTGGCTTAAGGCAGTAATGAAACTGCAGGGTTGTAACAAGTAAGGATTTCATCCAAGAGAAGAAAAAACAAAAAACCAAAGCTCAAACCAAACAAGCAAGCACAAAAGCAACATCAAAAAAAGAAATGTACCCAAACCAAACAATCACAAAAGCCTAGCATGGATCATATCTTCAGCAAACAGTTTTTTCTTCAAGATTAATAGAGATGCTTGCTTAATTTAAAAATAACCATGCAGAATAATTCAAGCACTCACAGCAACAGCAATGAAAAGTTTAACGTCTCTCAACCAAATGTAATTATGCACTGGTGTATGGAATGACAATTACTGGGCTCTCCAAGATTTGAGATTCTCCCATTTGGCATTACAAAAGCAATATGTAACATTAATGTTACATTAACGTTAAAAACAGACAAATAATTTTACATAGAAAGGTTAAAATAAGTAGCTAACTTCATACAAAAGATCATTTAAATATTCCAATTATCTAATGTGTATATTAAAAACACTGTACATTTGTGTACATACACAAACCTATGTCTAGCTGAAAATATGTAAATATAAGGCACACATGGATTAATTAAAACTACAGAAAACCAACATACTTTATACCGGAAACATTAAATACTTCTGCTTGAAAAACACTTTCTAAAAGCACGTGCCACCTATTTGAAGGCAGCAATAAAAGTAAAGCACCCTTTAATCCCTGTACTATTTTGAAACAACCAAAGCAACCTTAGGCTTGTCTGTAAAAACTCCTTTCATACCATATGCTTCTAAAAAAATCGTTTGCAAGTAAAAAACCTTATCAGAAAAAACCATGAGATTCCAACAAGCGGGATGCTGATGGGGGAGGAAGGAACAACGGACACAAATGTATCCCAGTCAATGGCATTACACCAAACTCGTCCCATAGGAGAGACAGTCCAAGAGGGGTGAATCATTAAACACTGCTGAAAGCCTGGAAGTACATTTTATATTTAGGAATGTAAAAAAATACTGGTTTTAATTGTGCTGTTATAAACTATAGCCAGAAAACTTGTAAAAACTTTGCACAACTCACCCACAGAGACCGAAAAACCGAAAAGCATAATATGACTTGCATTGGGAAAGACTGCTTGACTTTATTTCCATTAGAGCAAAACTGTTGTTGTGAAGAAATATATATAGTTCATCTATAGTATATAAAGTATGTATATGCACTACTTTTTGAGTTTTTTATGAAGAAAAAATTTTATAGACTATCAATTCTTTTTTCAAAAAAGTGTTTTTAAGTAGTAAAGCTATAGTCATAACACAAGGAAAAAACATCCCATCACGTCCATGTGGAACTTCACCCAAGGACAGACTAAAGCAGAAGACCATTTAGTTATTTAGCTGCATATTTAAGGTCCTTATCTTGAAACCTTTATTTACATGAACAGGTCTTACTTTTAAAGAACAAGTGTTTGCAAGATTGGAATCCAGCAATCATTAATCTTGTTGAAAGACTTTTTAGCATGAAGGACTTTGCTGTCCTTCCAAATAAACAAAAGCAGATAATTCTGCTGAATATTTTTCAAAAGTTCTGTCTTGCCACATTACAGAACTCAAAAGTTAAAAAGAAATTGTAAGATATGAGGTAGAACATTACTGAAAAGTTCTAACAATTCAAGAAGAATCATTTGTTATTAAAAATGTATTCCTTTTTTAAATATTTCAGTAAATATGACTGCTTCAAGGTGGTGTGTTATCTAGTAGTATGATTGCTTGATCATTAGGAGGGCAAGCGTGAGAGGTCACAGAAAACTGTGATGTGCCCAATTTTTTATCATCTTTGCTGAGTTGCTCAGAGCAGCGTGATGATAAGACCAAAGGTTGTGGGTTCAATCCCCATACGGGCCATTCACTGAAGAGCTGGACTTGATGTCACTTGTGTGTTCCTTCTGACTCAGAATACTCTGTGATTCTGTGACTACCCAAGTTTAATTCTTCCTCCGAGCACCAATGAAGCAAACAAATGGCTCCTGAAAGGGAGGCTGCATTTCTTTTCAAAGCTGTTCTCGATGTCACCCCTGCTGTCATCTTGGTGTGCGGCAGCTCCTGTGGGCCAGGCACAGAAGCGCAGGGTGCAGGGACTTAGCGAACCCCAGCTTGGCTTCTTCCACACCCCAGTATGGACAGTGCTGCCACAAACAGTGGCAAAGCTCCAGGGAAAAGTGTCTGCTGCACAGTGCTTTTATTCGCATTGCCTGTGTATCAGTGTGCACTGCGGCTGATGGCGGACTGGCCATGGCTGATGGGACACCCATCCCTGATCCAAAGATCAGGGGCATCAACCTTTTCTCTCTGGCAATCAGGGACAGGACCTGATGGAATGGCCTGAAGTTGTGCCAGGGGAGGTTTCAGTTAGATATTAGAAAAAGGTTCTCCCCCAGAGGGTGGTTGGGCACTGGAGCAGGCTCCCCAGGGAAGCAGTCGTGGCACCAAGCCTGAGAGAGTTCAAGTGTTTGAACAAGACCCTTGGGCACATGGCATGATTCTTGGGGATGTCCTGTGCAAGGCTAAAAGCTGACACAATCCTTGTGGATCCCTTCCAACTCAGACAATTCTGCGATTCAGTGATGCTGGTCCTTCAGCGTGGGGAGCTGTGATCGTCCCTGCTTGGCCCATGCCAGCGGATGGCACGGCTGTGTGTCACTGCGGGGAGATGGGGCACACGCAGCACTAAACCCGTTAGCTCCAGCAGTGATCTATCAGTTTTGATCAGTTTTGAACAGTTTTGATCTATCATTATTTTGATCCTCAAAGATACTAATCAGCATTTCCAGTTCTGCACCGTGTGCCAAATTAGCTTTTCTATTTTTTAATTTTTTAAAATGAAACAAGCAAACCGAACATTTATACCGTATTTAGAGAGTAATAAAATCTTTGAATCTCTCATATCAATCACTTCTTTGGACCACAGTCAGCTGCCCGGGGAGGACCAGGTTATAAATGGCCCGAGGAAGCGATAGGCAATGAATAGCCCTGACCCTCGCTTCCCCGCTTCGGTCGGGGCTTGCAACCTGAGCCGGGAGGGGGCAAATTCCTGCGGCTCCCGCTGCAGCCGGGCCGGGGAGGGGAGCGGAGGGCGCCGCAAAGGAGGCCCCGGCCCCTCCTCGGCGCCGCCGCGGCACCCGCGGCCCCCAACAGCCCCTGCCCACCCAAACTCGGCTCCATCCACCCCCTGCCCACCCAAATTCGGCTCCATCCACCCTGCCCACCCAAACTCGGCTGATCCACCCCCCTGCCCACCCAAACTCGGCTCCATCCACCCCTGCCCACACAAACTCGGCTCCATCCACCCAAACTCGGCTCCATCCTACAGTGCCTCCATCACCGCGGCAGCCACAGGCAGCTGCCGCTGCAGAAGCAACCTGCCCCGCTTGCGGCATTCCCGACTGATCGCACAATTAATACAACATCCGTGCCGGAGGAAAAGCAGCTTCGTCCCTCCGCCACCCGCGCCAACTGCAGCGCAGCGGAGAAGTCAACAGCTGAGTGGCAAATCTTGCCAGAGAGCAGAAAGATTAAGGCCCAGATTCTTTTCCTTTGCCCCTTCCAGATCTGCACTGATCAAGAAGGGAACTGGCGGGTATAAAAACCGCGGTTAAAGTCTGCATCGCCCTCTGCCATTTCTCCGCCCAGCAGAATCCAAACTGACCTACATTGTTAAACCTGTTTCCTGAAACACGCAGGAATGCTGTAGAAGATGAAAACAAGGCTTGTATGCAGATATCTCAGGGATCTTGTATTTCCTGTATTAGCATCTATTCGTAATGAGTATTTCATTGTGGGTTTTTTGCAAAATTTCTAAATGAATTCTTCTGATTTGATTCCTTAATGCTTGAATGTAGCTTTTTAATTGCAACATTTTAATAGCAACATTGCTACCAGTAAGCTTTTGATAAAATTTGTCAAATTAATGAAAACTTCACATTTCAAAATCTCAACAGCTGCTTTTGACACAAAAGTATTTTATTTAGTAAATGCGTAAAAATTATGTTACAATAATGTAATCAGTATTTTTCAACAAACCAATTATTAAAGGAAGAAAGGATTAATGTCTTTCTTCTGTATCAAGCATGTCCCTTATTGTTTGATAATTTTGTTCCATACAGATTTAATAAAAGGAAGTGATTTGCTCTTTTGTCCATTGTATTTAAAAATTTGGCAGTGAGATGTTAGTGTGCCCAGAACAATGTGCTCATAAGACATACAAATTCAGATTAACTTAATTAAACTGCTGGAATTAAACAGTAACAAAAAACCCCCTGTACTAAATTTTCTACATGTTCACTTAAGTGGAGAAAATCATAGATCAGTACACATTTTTATCTGCCAAGTCCTCTTTCAGACCTGAAATGCCAGGAATTTCAAACTTGTCCACAAAGTGGCACAGCTACACTTAAATTAATGAAAATCCTGCTGAATGTGCTGCAAGAAACTCAGATGAATATTCGTGTATGATAAGCTCACACAAATAATACTGTTATATAATTAGTTTTGGGGGCATTTTAAAGATTACAAAGCTGCCACAAAGATAGTAAAAAACAAGTCCACTGAATGATCGTTTATACACACAAATCCCCCTTTCATTTATTTAATCAAGCTTTTCTGATTTAAGTATCTAAGCTCCCAAATGAAACTATCAGATAATAAATCCTTGAAACAAACTCTGCGTATGCACTGAAACTCCTTGACAACTATTTCCAAACCTGACTTCACATGGCTCAACATTTTATCTCTTGGTAACATTTGGTCCTTGCAATGTAGATAAAACATCCTGTACTTTCAAAATGCACATCAGATGGAGTAAGAAAACAGAAACTAAGCTAAGGTTTACCAGTTTTTAAGAATTTAACAAAGAGATTATATTTATCATCCTGAAACCAGAAATGCTGCAACAAAATCAAGCATGTTATGCCATTAACTCACTCAAGAGAATATAATACACTATAGGTGCATTTTATTACACCTACTGCGGTCAGTGCTGGCTTAGATCCCTTGTAACAGACATTCAGATAAAAGGAAATCAAATTATAACTATAAAAACATTTTAGTGTTTTATATATAATTTTTAATATACCGATTCCCATTAAAAAGATATTAATATGTGGATCACAGAAAATCTTAAACATTGATTATGCTACCTAATAATGAACACTAAAAATAATTCATCTTTCGCCAAATGCTCCAACTGTAGCTGCTTCAGCAGTCTAATCTTAGTCCATTTACAGCTGTCACCAGTTAAAGAATGATCATCCAAAGAAGAAGTATTGTGTGAAGATTAACAATAAACCCACACAAGCATGGAATGGGCTATCATTTTCCAATAAGCTACTTATCATTATTCTCAGTAAAAAAGAAACTATACTACAAGAATAAATTAATCTGCCATTTGAAGAAAATATGTAACTGCTCAATTAAAATAAATTAATGAAGATTAATGTGAAAATTCTTCAGGGAATCTGGATCTACCAATTACATTATCAAACACAGAGATGTTGCTCAAAGCAGACTGCAGATTAATTTAAAAAGCATCCGCGTTCTTGAAAAATGTAGTTACTAAATGTAAATACATATAAAATGGAATATGCATTTTTATTTTTTATAAAAGCCTTTAATAATTTCTACTGAAGACAATGTAGGCACTGATCAAATTTAAATGAACCTTCCCAACCAGTGTCTTGAATTTATATAATTTTAAACATTTTCAAATCAAATGGATTGTACTTTGGAATATTGTAAACTTCTTTTTTTAATTCTTGAGGAAGAGAAGGCATTGCTAAGAGGAGAATCTGATAGCCTACTTTCTCAGTGTAGATAATAGACTATAGTCCAGGATAATTAAGCACTCCTTAGTGAAAGATGTGGTAATTACTGCTCCATTTAGTGTTTGCAAAAGCAGGAACTAACACTAACAAAATCCTATTCCCGCAAGTCTAAGCAAAAATTTTATCTTCAGATAAAATTATCTGTATTTTATCTACTATATTTCTGCCTAAAAATCTTGAATATTTTTTCATCTTAACAATGCACTTTTAAAATGTTTTGCTCTCTTATCCTCTACAGATCAATCCCACAGTCCTCTCTTTGTGGCTAGAGCTGTAAAGTCAATGGTGGCATGTAAAGAACTCTACAGTATCAGAAATAAAGAGTTTCTTGGTTTATTAATGCATCTGCTTCACATCCAGATCCATCACCCTCAAGAAATGTCTGTCTTTAACAATTATCATTTATTTCTGAAGCAAACTAAATGTACTTGTAGAAATTATTTGATCATTTTTTCTCCCCCAGGTTGCAGTAGCTTCTAAACCAAAATCACACACAACAAACAGGATGCCCTTAGACCAGCCTGCATGCTAGAGCCACCCAGACCCCTACACAAGAAACCATGCATTCCTTACAAGGCTCACTTCCACCCTACATTTCCCACCCAATAAAAAGTTTCTGCAAAACATGCTACATTAAAACATTGAACAAATGCGATTTTGACTCATGTAAAACAGCTACTACAAATGTAATGTGCTTTCTGTAATTAACACACACACAGAGGCACACAAACCTCCAAAACCAAACAACAAAGCAGGCAAACAAAGCAGATTTGGCACAGCCAAATGAGAATGTATTCACTGCAGCAGAGACCCGTTGAGGACTGTGGTGAAATGGAAACTTTTTGACTAACTGCATTTACAAATATTTGAGGATTATACAATGCCTCCAAATCTGTGAACTGTCCACCTCTCCTGTGTGAGCACAAGGTTCAGCCACTTCCTCCTCCCCACCAGCCAGTGCTCTCCCTTGTCTCTGAGTAATATCTCTGCATCCCTAACACCAGGGCCTGGGAAGAAGACAGATCCTAAAGGATCCAGCCAGTAGGACTCCCATCTTCCCCCTCGTCAACACAGACATGCAATACTGCAAGTTACAAGATTTTTAAAAGATTTCCCAATACCTACTGCATCCCATTAGCCCTGCGTGGGACTCAGTGACTGTCAACACCCCAAAGGCACTTTCACCGCAAGGGTGAACTGCATTCACCTCCAACAGAACCTGCCTGTGCCCACAGTGAGGATTCTTTCCCACACTGGGAGTCTTTCACACACTTCTCCCACTTTCTCCTCCTGTGAGGAACTTATTTGGGACTGAGCAATTTTTCAATGGGAAGATGGAAAAAAACCCACATTATCAACCTGATACACCTTAGCATCAGAGCAGACTGGCAGATGAGTGGCCAGGTGAATTTAGGTAAGACATCAAGTATTATACATTCACAGTAGGAAAAAAGTAGCATACTGTAAAAAGCATATACAAATTACATACATAACATAGTATGGATGCATGAACTTGACAAGTTGTATCACTTTTAGTCAACTTTTAATTAAGTTACAGTAACCCAAATCCTGTTTACTACCCTACATTTTAGGCGCTGTACAGGGAACAGCTCAGATCTGTTTTTTAAGCACAAAATGCACTCTTACAGCCTTATGAAAACAAAAGCCTGTGAACCACAGAGTTTCAGTAAAAACATTCATGTAGGAGTCTTAACATCCACTTCTAAGTTTCACAGGTCAGTAGGACCACTTCACAAGAGAATACTGAGCACAGTTTGGCCTACTAGGTCTGTAATCAACAAGAAGGGAAGAGATGTCATAATTTCATTGCATTGAGGAAGAGGTTTTGTTCACTATTGAAACAATTCTCAGATTTCCACTCACTTGATGTACTATTGTGTTTAATATCTGGGCAAGAGGGCAGCAAACAAGCTTGTGAATAATTCTTAGATCTTATTCCACTTTAGTGTCAAAAATGGCTGATTCTCAGGATGTATAATCTGCATGTCTTAGACCAGGCAATTAGACTGGGTGAGATAACAATATATATTTCAAATAAGGGATGTAGTTGGGGGTCTAATCCAACACCTAGAGAAGTCAGCTTGGGTCTATTAGGTATGTTCAATACTACTACACTTATATATTTCTAGTATTTCCAGTACAATGAGTCTAAGAATATCCAGAAATTATTACACATGGTCAGCAGAGGCTTTTTAAACCCCCTTATTTCCCCTAAGACTGTATTATTACAAATGGTTCATAAAACTAACCAAGATTTTGATTACCACCTTGCAAAACACAGTTGTAAAATGAAATCAAATATTTTTAAAATTATAGCACATGTGCACAATTAACGGATTTTAAAGACACCTGTACTTTGGAAAAAAATAAGAAATGATGCTTATTCTGGTCTTGTTAAAGCACATAATGGCTATCACTTTTACTCTCAATTTCAGACCAGGGTTTATTTCAGGACATTTATTTATATGGCCATAAACAGAGAGCTGTAACACAAATGTTAAAGTAGCCTCACGTGGCACTATAATAAAAACAATCAAGAAAAATAAATTCTCTCAGCACTGCATACCTATAAATTAGCATGACTAATTAAAAGAAGGGCTCTCTGGGAACAAATTATCTTTGATGAGAAAGCCACTATCAGCTAAATTGATGAGAATTACACATTTATGAATGTAATAACAACATTAGCATTTTCTGACAGTGCACAAGATCTGTTGTAGTCATTAAATATTACTTTGATTTTGTAGATAAATTCATACACTCCAAATATTGATTATATACGCCTTTACTCAGATTTTACGTGTTAAACAATTTTAACCAGTGAAAATATTAACTTATGATACTAAAAAATTAATCGAAGCTTTTCAGCCTTCTTCCTTCCAAAAAAATGTAATTCTAGCACCAGATCAGAATTTTGGAATAGAAATGGTGTGGTTTTCTTGGCTCCTGCACTGATAATAGAATAAGAATATTCTACAAACTCAGAAAAAGAATCTCAAATGCTTTGATGTATTTAATTTTCAAAGTTGAAATTCCATACATATGGAATAATTAAGGAGCTGTAGTTTCCAGATTATCAATTAATTTCAGTAAGACTTCACCTATCTGCTAAAAAGATCTATCCAAATTATTATGTATATGCTGTGTAAATGCTTATATGCTTATTTCTGTTCTGTAGAAGAAAAAGCCCACATATTATTTACATGTATCAAAGTTTCCTTTTTTTTTTTTTTTTGTCTGCCTTATAAATATTGTTTTTTTAAAAACTGCAATCAGTATATTTCAGTGCCACCACTAAACTGTAATCACTAAACAACAAAAAGAGAAACTGGAAGACTGAAGTGTGACACAAAGATTCCTGAAACATTTCACTTCCAAAGAGAGCTCAGATGCTTATACTCATGCCAATACCTCAAATGCCCCTTTCCTTGAAAAATCATTATCACTTTCGCTGTCTCTCCATCCCCAGCTGAAGATGGCAACACAAGAACTCTTGCTATTTTGCACCAGGAGACTGCAGTTCCATTCATCACATTTCTGACAGTGGCTTCCAGCTCTTTCCTCCAATACTTCCACCTCACCCTGGCTGCTGCTTGCTTGCACCCTTGGCCACCTTTCCATGGTGCCAACACTGCCCACCCTTATTTGTGGGGATCATGGGCATTCTCTGCTATGAAAAATGATACAAAAGTCAGATACAAACCCAAACACCTCCCCAGCTGAGTTTGCAATGCAGCCCCACCAGCACTTATCTAGTCCAACATGAAGAGTGATATAAAAGCTCTTGAAACTTACTGAGGCAGCGGCACTGCTGCCCAATGGACAAGTCAAGTCATCTCCACAGGATTCCCACTGATAAGGGCGGCTGTAGGAGTTTAAGCCTCCACCTATTCACGCCACACTGCTACTGCAAAGCCTTGTTCAGCTGCTTGCAGAGCAGCTGCTGAACCTGCTGCATGATACAACTTTGCATGTTCAGAAAAAATCAAATTCAGTGCCAGCTTTCCACAATACAGCAGACTGTGATGCTTGCAGCAAGGTCCACAGCTGCTCCACAAGCAGCCAAGCCATCTCTGGAGTGAGATGTGGAAATCTCTTTAGCCATCTCTCAAGTAGCTACCCCCCCTCCATTTTAAGTCAGAACCAGCCAGACTAACCTGAGGAAAAGCATGGACACCAGTTTCTTCAACTGAATAAGCTTAAGCAATTAAATGCACTTCCCCACCTTCCATGCAGAGGTGTTTAGTGATACTCTGCTGATTTAAAGCAATTTAAGGATTCACTGCTTTCACCAGTGATATCCATCAGGCAAAAGCCAGTCCAAATCTGTCCTGAAGAACTGTCCTTTAAAAAGAGCCCAGCATCACACAATACCTCTCTAACAGTCCTGGTTACTTTCAGTTGATTTTAAAAAAGGCAAAAAAGCACTCCTACATATAAGGAATTAAAAATTTAAACAGTATGAACTTATTCATTTGCATTGGTTTTAAAAAGCATCATAAATGGTCATTACCATCTAGTTTCTAGGTCCTAGGATCATTCTGAAATGATGTTTTCACAGCCACTTTTAAACACCTTTGTAGAAACTGGTGGGCATAATTTTGCTTCTGTTAATAATTAGTGGGGAAATATGGCAGGCCTTTACTGCAATGGGTTACTTAAGGGAAATGAATCAAACAATATTTCCATGAGAGTATACTTTGTGAAACAAAGCTCTGGATAGTTCTAAATGTACCTACTACCTTGGTTATGTAGCTGGAAACCAGAACAAGCAACAATAACAACATTTTTCCCAATTTGACAATTCATTTCCTTTTAGCTTTGGTTCATATATCGGCTTTGATATCTTATGTTTGTGCCCCAGACAAAATATCCTCTTCCTCCCAGTATCCCAACCCTTGTGCACAACTTCCTCAGTCTTGGAGAAAAAGAGGATAGCCTGCTCTGGAAAGGGTGCATTTACTGCTCTGCCAAAGAGAGAAATACCTCTTAAAACAAAGTTGTCCCACTGCAACCCTCTGTCTTTGAGCCACTTGTGATTTCTACTTGTCAACATGCAAGATTTAAAACTCTTCAGCCAAGTCTGATCTGATTCAACATCACTTAGGTACAATGGTGTTGCCATTCACTTAAACACTATATAGGTTTACTAACAACAATTTACTGCAGTGTTGGGCTTAGAAGTAAATAGATGAAATATGGAAGGTTAAGAAGATGGCAGCTCCATAACTCAAATAACCAAATTACAAGTTTCTTCAGACAACCATCTTAAACCATCAAGCTGTCAGTAAAGTATTTTGCCATCTGTGTGTCCATACACTATGCTAACTCATACAATAATTAGTAGCCAAAATGAAATTTTCAAAATTAAAAAAAATAATCCCAAAATGCTCTAGCACTCCACACCACAATCAGTGGTCCCCATCGTTTCTCTGCATGCTGCAGCACAGCTGGCAAGTGCCAAAGCTTGGCTCTGGGTCTCAGCAGCTCCATCCCGTTTGGACACTACACGCTGAGGCTGCTGAGCCGACTTTGACACCCGCGGCTGATCCCTGCCGGATCTTCCACACACATGCTCACTGCAGACACACTTCCTTCCTCAGCCTCCCTCCCTAAATCCTGCTAGCCACTTTTGTTTTGATTAGGATGGGCTGCCTGGTCCCCAGCAAAAGTCAAAGACGACAAGCCTGTAACAGCATATTCTGCATGGGGACTTCCATACTCCAAACAGGCATACCTATGGCATATTAAACATAAGGAGCAATGAAGTACTGATCCCACTTACATGCCCAGGACTTCCAGTTATCCTAAGCAATTAAGTAGTTTTTAAAGGCTCCCAATAAAACAAAAATGAAAAAGGTATGCTAGACGAAAGAATTAATACATCCTTGAAAAAGCACAGCATCACATGTGCTCACAATATAAGAAAGTCAGCATTGAGTGTATAATGTCATGTCCTACTCTGTCATAGAAAAAGTAGCTCAGCTGTGCCTAAAAACTAGGAATTCAAGGAATAAGCATCTGATTCATCATTGAAAACGATAGTTGGTTGCATTATGGGAAAAGACTGTTCAGATGCTGCTTGTATGTTTCATTTTCCATTTATTCTTCTGTTTACAGTCAAAATAGTCTTAATAATTTTTCCTCCTTCTTTTTTTTACATGTAGTTGAAACAGTAAGAGCAATCTTTATAATACACAAATGATAGTACAGTGCAGAAGGACTCAATGCAAGAAAAAAGGGTGTTTTCCATTTTAATCAAATTTTGCAGTAGCAGTAAGAAAGTTCAGAAGAAAGTGAAAAATTTCAAGCCAACTATGTTCCTTTCAATGAGACGACAAAATACACCAGCTCCTACATGCTGCTCCTCCCTTCCTTCCTCTCCCCATCTCATAAAAGAGGATCCCAAAGAATGATTGTGTTTAAGGTCTCAGTTCAGAAATATTATATCAATCCCTTATTGTGGTAAGAATTTTGGACTACAGAGCCAGGTTCCAACAAACTCCATCTAAACTGAACAATCCATTCCATCCTGAAAAAACACATTATTGAGAAACAGACATAAATTCTTAACCCTCAATACTCACAAGCATGCATTTAATTGCATCTGTTTACATTCAGCACCCTCCAGCTCATGATCATCTTTACCATCTGCACTTCACACTAAGCAAAGGAAAAAAGACTTGTTTCTAACTCAGCCTGTACAAAGTGTGTGTGAAAAAGAATGTACAGCATTTTTGCCTTACTGCCAGCATCCAAAAGAAGTAGTATATATTTGTCTAATTTTGAATGTGCAAAAAAAAAAATTTAACAAACATCATCATTTTCTGAGAACTTTTTCTGAGAAAATTTTCATTTCTATGAGAACTTCAGCTCTTCTGAGTTCTTTGCACTGTAGACCTTTATCCACATGCACCACAAAAGGCTTCCCTCACTTCACCTCTCCAGTCTGTTTTACCCTTTGACAAATAGATCTTCTTCTAAAATTTAATAAGAGCCACTCGTAGATAACTAGGTCCAGAATTCACATCACAAAAGAGAAACAAGTTATATTATTCATGCCATGGTAACTTATAAAGAGAACATATGACAATATTGAACCAAACACAGTAAGGTGCCCAGTCCTTGGATTTAAAAATGTTACAAAGGACTATCATTGCTACTCTTCCATTTTTTTTTCAGAAGAAACAGAGTTGACTTGGCACATTGCTGCACTGAACATGGCTTCTGCTCAAAAAATCAAATCGACTTTAGGACTCATAATTTTTATATGACCCTGAATGACTCAAACACAAGACTTAAAGATATAAGCTGTATTCGAATAGAGCTACAAAGGAAAAGACTGTAGATTTGTGTAAGTGTACCAAATTACAGTGCAGACACACAGATGCACATATGTAATGACTGGTGTGTTTCTACCTCAAATAATGCATCCAGCTCTAGGTACTTCATTACCAGAAGGGTAACAACAGTCTGAAGGTAGTTCAGAGGAGATCAATCGAAATGATTAACACCAAAGGAAGGACTTAAAAGGCAGGGTTAAAAACTCAATACTGCAGCTGTTTTGTGAATAGGACTTTCATTGGGTGAAGGGGAAGAGAATTCCAAACAAAAGCATGCTCCTCTAAAAATATATCAATATATACAATTAGCAAAGCACTGACTTTAGAAAAATGTGACTATAATCCACACATAGCTAAGGGGGAACTCCAAGAAGAAAGCAAAATTATTTATTGCAAGCTCAAAAGTGTAGGTATAATGAGCTTAAACTATTACAGGAATTTTGACTTGACATACTGTAAGTTTTTGCTCATAGCAAGATCTCATAAACTGGGCATAACCTCACCAAAAAAGGGTAAGATAAGAAAGTAAAAATACTGTTGCAGGGTTCAAGCTAGCTTTGACAGGACTTAGACTAAGTAAACTAGAAGCTTCTATCCCCTGCTCAGACTGCTTAATTCTATAAAATTATACTATCAGCTACAAACACTGCAGAATGAGCGAATGAATGCATGCAACACTACCTGCACACACTTAAAAGATGAAGTGTTTTCAAAGCAGTTTGGAACAGCAGTGTTTTCTTTCAACAGATTAATAAACTAACATATTTGCCTTGAAAAGGACCCTTCACGTGACAGATTTTTTCAAATTAAAAAAACTAATAGGAATAGGGTCCAATCACTGCTCAGGCAACAGGCTGTCATACATGCAGCAGCGTTAAATAACATTACAGAATTAAAGATATTTTTATGCTCTGGCTGCTACTGCTAGAACTGGTCAGCTAGTTAGCTAACAAAGCATTCTATGCAGCAGTATCAATTATCTAAAATGTACTCTGAAACACAACAGATAGTAGTTCTCCCTGTTACATTACACAGAAAACTGATGGAAAGAAGATTCATGTCACCATGAAATTTACATATATATATATATATATACACTTTAGATTTCATCAAAATGAAAATGATGAGAAACATACTTTATTTGCTGCAAGAGCAATTCCTTGCAAAATACTAATAATAACTTCACTCAGTAAGACGTATCTCTAAGTAAACTCAAAATGACTGAGGCACACAGTTAACATACAATGAAACATGGTATTTTTCTACTAATGAAACTGCATTTTACACTGTGATTGTCTTAGAAACCCAAGGGTATGGATAAACTCTAGATTATTAAACTGTAATAAACAAACTTGTCTAACATTTCCTTCTTTTCCCGTCCTTTAGGGAACATAACTCAATAGAGACTTCCAAATTTATGACTACTTTATTATTTTCTATGACTACTTTCCATTATGAAACTGAAAACCTTGTCTAGTATTACTTAAATGTATCAGGTTATCACGCAGTTCAATACTTCTCTATTTTCCACAGCTCTAAGAATATCTTTGTTTCCAAATGTGTTTTTTATTAACAGCACTGCTATGTTTTAAATATTTGTCTTCTACTATTCAAGAAGCAAAAAAATTACATTAACACAAAGTTACATTAAGAAAGAGAGTGGTTTATCTTTAAAGTAATTTACAGAACCGTAAAGAGCAACTTCGTGACTTAAGATACAAAGGGAAGAAAAAGGAGGAAGACTGCTCCTTCTTTGATAAGTGTTTCATTCATTCAGTTCTAAAGAGAAAAAGCAGCAGCAAAGAGGGGGCAGCTTATATGCCAGTACAAAGCAGGAAGCGCAAGAATTTAGGGAGTTCACTACTGGATTCTACGCTTTGTACATAATTTCAAATGCAAGCATCTGTATTGAAGTGCAGACCCTTAGGTGCAAGGGCACATGTGTGTAAGGCACCAAGACCAGAAATCCACGCCACCCTGCACTGCAAGACAACAGGCCACAGCAGCACTTTCTTCAGCAGTTTACTAACATAATCAAAGGTGTACAATTTTAAAAAGCCTGATAAAGTTACTGCAGAATAAAGCCGGGGCACCAAACGCAACATTAAAAGGGAGTCACTATATAATCATGGAACACCCCCTTCACCGTCACTGCAAACGTCATAGAAAATGGACAGCTACGTAAAAAGATGCATTTTGCCTCCCTAACATGGCCCTAGCCAACCCCAAAATGGTCTCTTTACCTGATATCTCTCTTCTCTTCCCTGATCACAGAGGAGATGGGTGAAATTAAAAAAATAGCTTTGTTGTAACTGGAGACTTACAGAAGGACCAGGGAAAGTCTTCTTCACAAACCACAGTAGAGGTCTCAAAAAAGTTCCTTTATTATTTCATACCTATTTTGCATCTGTAAGTGGTTTAACATGAAGGCATTCATACCCGTTTCCACGTTCAAAACACCAAACCCACCATGCTGCTTAAAATTAAAACCATGGACCATACACCCCTTGTATGCCCAACAGCCTTACAGAGACACTGCTTTTGGTCTGAATACTTAATAATTACTTTTTTTTTTTTTTTTTTTTTTTTTTTTTTATTCCCTAGAAAGGAATAATTAAAAATCAACCAACCAAACCACATACAGGCTTCAGAGTATCACCACAGGGACACTCTCAGGTCTGAATTACTGCAAAATAACACTATAATTATGTCTTAATTTC
Source organism: Onychostruthus taczanowskii (assembly GCF_017590055.1). Classification (NCBI taxonomy): domain Eukaryota; kingdom Metazoa; phylum Chordata; class Aves; order Passeriformes; family Passeridae; genus Onychostruthus; species Onychostruthus taczanowskii. The sequence continues at coordinate 3,401,135 of NW_024502347.1, forward strand.
ACTAACTAATCTCAGATGAGCTTTTAAAAAGTAATTCGAGGTTTACAAGTAAACCGTTTAAAACTGTACTCAAATGTTATCTGAATGAAACCCGACATTTATTTATCCTTTTCCCAGCTTAATTTTAAACAGTTTCCAAGGAAAGGCATATCTGCTCCTGATCAGACTGGTGACAAATGATAAACCTTGTTAAAAAGTGTGACATTTGAAAATAAATAAAAACCACAGGAGACTTTTCCAACCAAGGAGGAAGATACCGAGAAATATTATAACCTTGCACAAATCACCAGCCACAGAGACTAAGCACAATCTAACGACCTTATTTTCTCAAATTGTAGACTGCCAACAAAACCACTACCTAAGGCAACTCTTTAACTACAGATGTACTTAAATACCTAGAAAAAATAGGTTACTTCTCTTCACATAAAACCGGAGTCCCACTGAGCTCAACCAAATGTGGCAGGCTGAGATGGAAGACAAAAACGGGTCTTACTTGGTGTACAAAGACATCAACTGGAGACTCCAAGGGGCTTCCCTCTCGGTTGCTCATGGAGATGAACCCGAATCCCATTCTCACATTGAACCATTTGCAATGGCCGGTTCCGTGTAAAACCTGGGATTCCTCTTCTTCTTCCTGCTCCGGCAACTTCCCGGGTTCGTCTCCACCTTTACTCGCCCCTGCTGAGGTAGAGGGAAAGGGGGGGGTGTGGGGGGGAAGGGGGGAGAAAAAGAAGGAAGAAAGGGACAAGATGCAAAGAGTTAAATTCTGGTAACATCCTTTTGCCGCTGTATAAAGGAATTAATACAAACAGAAAGGGGTAAAAAAAGAAAAATAAAAAAAAAAAAGCGGACAAAACAAAAATGAAAAAGCAAACGGTGAAAAGTGCGTATTTTTCCTAAATCCTAAAATTAACAACCTTCTCCCCAAAATACGTAAAAAAATTAAATCACCGGAGGTTACAGAGAGGAAACACTGCGCACGGAGGCTCTCCCTCTCTCTGAGCCCAGGGCAGCCCACGTTTCTGTACATACGTGTATTTTTCCATTTAACTCCATCTTTCAGCCACATTACAGCACGGAACGCGATACTTTACTTGAATATTGCTGGTTTAAGACCGATCCCATTTCTCAACAGAAATTCTCAGCCCAATTAGTCTCTCCTCGCAAGGCGCAGGACCGGGGGGGCGAGGGGGGAGGCCGGCCGAGGAGGGGTGGAGGAGAGAGAATAAGCAAAATTGGGTAGATTGCACAACTGGTTATTGCACATGCAGCGCCGAAACCACTATTTTCCACCGTGTATCCATCCCTCCTTGGAATAAACTTTCGATTAAAGTTGGGACAGGTGTACGGCCGTTTTCTCATCCCACCACTGCAACTGTGCTTAATCAAACAGGAACAATTCAAACAATAGCCCCCTGAAAGCTTTTCAAGTTGTGAATCGGTGTGGGCGGTACGGAACAGTTTCTGAGCTGGGTAACAATGGGTTTGGAGAAAGCCCCCTTGCGCGAGCTGCTAAAAAAGGGTAATGCATAGTTGGGTTAAAAAAGGGTGGGGGGAGGGGGGGAGAGGGGGAGAGAGCGAGCGAGCGAGCGAAAATCATAGTAAAACAATAGAAAAAGAAAATTAACCTTCGGCCATGTTGCCCCACGGGCCCTCTGCTCCAAACTCGTGAGATGAAAACTTTCCCTGTGGATCGAAGTGGTCTTCTGCATTAATCTAACATCCTGATTTTGAACGATCGCAAATTTAGCTCGCATGGTCTAATGTGCTTTCCCTCTTTTGATTTTTCCCCGTCTCTCTCGCTCCGTTTCTGGCCCCCTGCGCACACGTGACTCGGTCAATTACATGCTTTCTTGCTACTAATTTCGCATCGGATCCTTAAGGGGTTGGCAGCAGGCAGGAGCAGCCAATCGCCATTTCAAGTAGCCTGACACACCAAAATAATTTATGAATGAACAAGAAATTTCCAACGCGGCGCTTTTTTTTTTTTTCCCCTTCCTTTTCGGACAGCTAATCTGCACGCTTCTTTACGGGAAATCGAGATGACGTATTATTCTGGGGTTTCTGCCCTCCCGTGCATGCAGAAATCCGTAGGAAGATCCGTGTGTTTCTAGATACAGCCCACTGAACAACAGCTGCACGCAGGGGAGATTATGGGGGTATCTGTGCCCACCGCAGGCGGGCTCCGCGTACGCACACGAAGGCGAGATGCTCCCGGAGGAGGGACACACGTGTGTGCGGACACGGACGGGGACACACGTGTGTGCACACACGCACGGCGAGCGCCGGCAGGCGTCGGCGGCACGCTGTGCGCACAGCGCGGGCAGATGCGCAACTGGATCATTACTAATTTCGCATTCAAATTAGAAGGGCGCCGGAAACGCGGTATCACCTTAATATGCCCCAGAATGTGCGGAGATCTAGCGTTTCACAACATTTCTGGAGGGGGGATGGGGCGAGGGATTGTACTTCACAGGTTTCTCCGCCATCTCTTTCCGGGGGAGGGGATGTGATTAATGACTTCCTAAATAAGAGCCCAGTTTTCAAGCCGAGAATTGGAGTGAACCTCAATCAGCAGTTGGGAGAGGACTGACAGAGAGAGGGATTTACTGGTGAAGAGGGAGGGGAGAAAAAAAAAAAAAAAAAAGCCTCGGGGGAAGAGGACAAAGAGGGGAGAAATAATGGTGACCGGGGACTGCTGTTTTAAGTCTTCACTGCCAGCGGGAGGGGGGATCCAATTCGGAGAAGAAATGTGTGATATGTAACGGGCTTGGTAACAGCCCCTTTGCAAAGGCACTCCCCTTCCGCGCTCACAGGTACACAGCTATGGCACTGCCCTCCAGCCCTTCCTGCTGCTGTACGCACGGCCAAACGCTTTTAAAATAATATTTCAGAAACGTGAAAAACAAACAGTTAGGGGAGAATTAGTTTTATTCTTCCACCTGCCCATCTCCTTTACTGTAAAGTTACAGATGAAAGTATTCTGTCCTCATCACCACCTACTCGCATTAACCTGTCTTTCCATGCGGTATTTATACATATATATATATATATATATATATATATATATGTGCTTTAAATATTGCCCATACCTTGTAAAAACCTGGACTCCGACTTTCTTTTTAACCTCCCCCCTTCTCCCCCCAGCATCCTCCCTTATCCCAAGGACGCACAAACAAAAGCCAAGGCAACAAACTGATCCGTGCAGAACCTGAATGCAAGGGGCTTATGCATTTGCAAAGCACTTGCTGTTGTTTGGGAAGTGGCGTCGATCAGTCTGCCCAATTAAGGGGAACGCCTTTGCCCCCATGGGCCTGTTTACTCCTTTTGTTGCCTTTCAGGAAAGCGTCAATTCCCCTGCTAGCGCCTCATTTCTGTGTGAAACACCAAGGTGGAGGCTCCGTGTGATCGTTTGCAAGAAAGAGGCGAGGGTGGGCAAGAGTGTACAAATACAAGCACCCTGACAAGTGGAGCAGAAGCTTTAAATCCTGAAATTCCTTTGCAGTCTTCAACCGTAAATTTCCTATAGGTTGTTTCAACAGTCAGGTCGACTTCCTACACTGACCTGCCTTACGCATTCGTGCTACATACCACTTGCTTTTGGCTCATAACCTCCTTTTCCCCCTTACAATAGATTATTTTGCAATATTAAATCTCCAGTAATTTTATAGGCTTGGATCTTATGACCGGGACGATATCTAAAATATAATGAATGTACGCGATTTTAATATACGTGAAACCTCAGTTATGAACAAGAAATTAAGGGTACCGGAAGAAAACAATCCTTACACCTCTTACTTGAACTGCCCAAGACTACATATCTTGTGGCAGAATAGCACATTTATAAAAGACAAGATCCCTCTGCTCCTCGAAAAGACAGAAAATACCCGTTTAATAAAGTTTTAAAAGTCTTTATTTTAAAAGATTGATTCATTTTACCGGTATTCGGTATTAAACAAAAAAAATTAAAATCCTTAGAGGCTAGAATATTGGTTAAACAGACACAAACGAGTGGAGTTCATTAAATGGACAAAATGTCATGTTAGCAAATTTCAGTGAAAAGAAAATTTCACTATATGTTCTTCTATGAATAAATGAACGACTCCAAAACCACGTAAATAAATGAAGGTAAATATATTGGTTGCAAAGTTTTTCTTAGGTTGCAAAATAAGTGCAAATTTTGTAAAATGAAGGGGGATGGGATTTGCAATGTGTCTTTACTGAGATTTTCAGGCCTCCAGTATTAGTGGAATTAAGGTTGGGGTCACTGGACTGGTCACTGGTGTCAGATGTTATCGACTCATTCATTTCCTGCAAGGGACATCAGCCTTTCAAGTTTTGTGGAAGGTAGAGAGCTGTTGCCAGCTGGGAACTCTCCGGGTAAAAGAAAAAAATTTAAAAAGAGAAAAAGGAACCCCAACCAACACCCTTCAAAAATTCATTCTGAAAGGAGGGGGGAAGAGGTAAGAAAATCCTACGGAACAAGCCAGTTCGTGGAAAAAACTAGTTTAATGGTAATAGTTTACATTTAAAAAAAAAAATCCATTTCTATCCTTACATTTCGCTAAACAGATGCTAATTTTGGAAAAGACAATTATAGGAAGCTGGAATCATTGTCTTTCTACTTGCACAGCAAGAGCTCCCTTGAAACTATGTAACCAAAACCAGTGGTGTTGGATTTCCTATTTGTCACCTTCCTAAAGCTTTTAAAGTCCTAACTTCGGCTTCTTCTATTCCTCTAAACAAAACCAAAACAAGACAAAAACCGCACAATCCCCCCTCCTCGAAAATACTACCCGCCTTCTTAAAAAAAAAAAAAAAAAAAAAAAAAAAAAAAAAAAAAAAAAGGAGAAAACCCCAAACTCTAAAGAAAACAGGGAGAAAAAAAAAAAAGCGCACAAAAATCCAAACAAACGACGGAGCCGCGTGCATTTGTGCATTTGAAACAAAACGCGTGTTTTACACTTGAAAGCAGAGCTCGGGGTGCTGCTACCACTTCCCATTTCAAAGCACAGCCGGCGCTCCTCGCCGACGGGCAGGCAGGAGGGGCAGGCACGGCGCCGCGGCGCCCCTGCCCCCTCTCTCCGCTGCCCGCGCTGGGCTGCTCGGCGCCGCCCCGCCGATGCTGGACCGAATGAGATGCCCGTCGTGTTTTTTCTACACGGTCTCTGCCGAAACCGGCTCTTCCTAGATGTGTGGCCGGAGGGGGGCCTTTCCCGCCGCTCCTACGGCCGGGAGGCTGTGCCGGTGCGGAGCTGTTCCCGCCAAAACCCTCTCACCTACATTTTGGGCGCCAAAGCCGCTTTCCCTTTCCGCCGCCGCGCAGCGCCCGGGTCGAGGGAGGGGGTGGCCACCCTGCGTGGCCGTGCCGCTCCTGGGAGCAGAGCCCGATCCCAGCGCTGCGCCTCCGCCGGGCAGGGCCAGAGTCGGGCGCCCGCCGGGCGCGGAGGTTCGGGCGTCCAGCGGCCGCACTCCGCCAGGGCCCGGGAGGCGGCGGGTCTGTCCCCCCAACCCTGCCCTAAAGCCCCATGGCTTTTGTTTAACACTTCCCAGAAAATGAGGCTACTTCCCAGCCGGGGACGTGGCGGTGCGCCTTCCCGCGTCTTTGGGAGAGTAGGGTCGGATGAGCTCCGGCAGTTCCCCTGGTCGGGCTTATTACCCTCTCTTTAAATCGCGAGCATTGATAGTAGAAAATATGCAATTTGTAATTTAAAAAACAAATCAAAACAGCGCCGGTCCCGGCTGCGCGCTGCCACGGCTCGGACCGAGCAGGGACGGGATTTGCCCGACGTGCGACCGCGGGTATGAAGTTACAGGCTTTACGGAGGCGCCTTCGCACCGCGCCTGTCCCGAACCGCGGCTCTTTTCGGGAAATGCAGTTTCAGGGCTCAGAAAGAGCCTCTCTCCCGTCACTCCCGGCCGCCGCAGCAGCTCGGTTTTTTAACTTCCCCGGCGCTCCTCAGCCGTCACACCCAAGGCGGGCGCTCCCGGAGCCCGCCCCTGCTCGCTCATGGGGACGGGGCAGCCCCCGCCGAGCTCCGCAAGCGCCGCTGCTCGAACTGGGGTCGGAGCGCGGTTTCAAGCGTGAGCTTTGCGAACACGTTCTGTTGGAACGAGAAGGCGGCCGAGGGTGCGGCGCGGGCCCGCCCTGCCGTCCGTGCATCTCTGCTGGGCGTGCCGGCCGTTTGCGGGGGACTCCTGAAAGTGCTGTCAATTACTGTGATCCCGCGTGGGATCCGCGGGCAGGAGGACGCGGGAGGCGCTCACTCGGAGAGCTCGGATGCAGGATGTGGTCTCACGTACATTAACCGTCTCCCAGCTGCGGATTTGCAACTGATAGCGGCCGCTTCCACGGGGGATTTAAAGAGGCTCTGGAAGTCGTCGCGGGAGACCGTGTGACAGGGCTAACGCCCCGCAGGGAACACCGGCCACCGCGGAGGGACCGACCACACGGCCCGGTGTCCCCGCTTCGCTTCCCGCTCGGCAGGCTCAGGACGATGAGCGGACGGGTCCGCGCCTCGAGCGCTTTCGCTCCAGCCCGTCTCCTCAGACGGGACACTCCCCGACGGGCAAGTGCCCGGCGGTGACACGGACAGCTCCTCCCGCCCCAGCACACAGACAACCCCCGGCGCCTGCCATCGCCCACCCCAGGCCATCCAGCGCTGCAGGGAGCGCGTCCCGCGGTGCGGGATCACCGGTGTCCCCGGGACGCGCGTCCCTCCCTCAGGGGCGCAGCGCCGCTCCGCGGGGAGCTCCGCGCCCCGGCCCGCGCATGCGCCGCCCCGGGCGGGCACCGAGGGCGCCGGGGCAGAGGGGACGGACGGACGGACGGGGGATGGACGGGCGGGGCGGGCAGAGGGGATGGACGAGCAGAGGGATGGACGGACGGCCAGAGGGGCCGGGCGGACGGGCAGGGGAAGGACGGCAGGGGATAGACGGACGGGCGGGGGGATGGACGGGCAAAGGGGCTGGACAGACGACACTGCTGAGGCGTCGCGATCGGGAGAGGTGCGTGGCGCTAGTGTGGCAGCGGCACGGAAATAACTCCACGAGTTTAAATTTTAGTCCGTGATTGAGGTGTGTGCGCCCACCTCTGCGGTGGTGGTCCCGCAGCGCTCGTACAAAGCCGTGGGCTCCCACCATTTGCGACAGGTATGTGACATGGGGTTATTGTAAATAAACTTTCCTCATGTAATTGTTTATTTTTCTTACAGAAGCCGAACACTCAAGCCTGCATCCAACAAGAACTCTGAAGCCTGTGCACAAAATTAGCGTTTCTTCCCCATCCCACACAGCGATTACGTTCATGAGAGTCAGCGGGACAAAGTGCTGAAGCACCTCAGTTTTACAGATACACAGTCAGCCACGTAAGACGCTGGAGAGAAGACTGACCTGAGCCTGAGGAGACCTTCTTGAATGACCTCATCGTCTTCTGAGGAACCTAAAATCAGAGAGCTGGAGTCAGTACCGCGTTCACTGTCCCGGAGTACCGTATTTAATTACCTCATCTGCAGTTTAACGGCTCATTAGGAGGCCATAAAATGCCAGGGCATTGACTCTATGAAGTGACCTGTAAACCTACTGTTTGAGACTTACCTAGCTCATCAGAACCACAGTGAGACAACCAAGGCGTAAGAGAAAAAAAATCAAGTGCTGCTTTCCCCCCGCCCCCCAGCACCAGTAAAAGCATTGCCCCTTTCATTAGTCTCTTATGAAAGCTACACAATTGATGACAAAAGGGAAAAGACACAGATTTGCAGAATATTGGAAGGTGTTGTTTTCCTTTATCAATATTTAATTGCAGTAGGTAACCTAAGAACTAGTATGTTGTCTTTACTATGCTTAAATTGTACATATTAAACAATCAAGTCATATCTTGTATATGATTTAAGAAAAGCCAAGAAAAATAATTCTCCAGGATTCTTTCATGGTCAAAATAGTAACTCAATGCCCACTTATGAGTATCAACAGAAAAATGCTTTTAGTTATGACTTACAAAACTGCAGAGCACAGTATGTAATAATATGAAATTCTAGGTCTCAATCTAAACAAAAGCAATCAGTCATACAAATACAGATGTGTGACTTGACTGACACTTCATAAAAGGTGTACTTTTGCTCTATTTGAAAAAGGCCTGGCTTATTTTGTATAATGTCAACAAAAATATCACACAATAAAAAACTGCTGCAGATGGCATGAAGCATTAAGGAAAATACCTTTGGTTTGGAGTATTCTTGTTACTTAGGTTGTCCAGTTTGCTTAACAAATGAAGGATGAATAGATAGGAGCATGCACAAACTCACCTGCCGCAAGCCTGTCCTCCTGTCACCCTCTACTGTCTTTTTAAATAATCTATATTAACTGAAACACATGCAAAAAGAAACAAGGAATTGTAGTATCAACCTGTTTAGATATAAACCCGTTTCTCTTCTGTTTTAGAGAAATCTGAGTTCTGTCTTTTTTCCAATTTAAAAGAACATCGGGACAGTTATCCTGCTCTCTTAATAAAAACGAAAAAATAAAATTTGATATTCTACTAGGAGTGAGCAAAGTCAGGAGAAGAATGAACAATAACAAATTAGAACCAATTTTCTCTAACTTCTTTTCCCTTACAGTCAAATATCCTGAATCCTTTCCAATGCCAGAAATTGGAAAAGGGGGGGTGGTACAATCTTTCTTTACAGTGCAACAACACTGGCAAGCTGATTCAGTTCCTCTTCTTTTGTGGTAAGTTTTCCAATGGAATTGTGTGGACCTTTGTCTAGTACTAAAGCTAACTCTGCTTTTACACCTTCAAGCACTGAAGCCCAATCTCTTGTATCTGCTTCTTTGTTCTGCCAACCTGTGGCTACGTGGCTTTTGTGTCTTTCAGATTTACTTGCATTATTTATGAAACATAATGAAATATGCAAGCATAGAGTAAATGATCTGTTCCTGGCTTTGGAACATAGCCTGCTTCAGTTTATGAAGGGATTAAAAATAAATATTTGGGGGAGTGGTGCTGGGATTCAAAGGAGGAAAGTACAGTTCTTAAAAAAACTGTAGCAGAAAACAGGACAAGTTCAAGTAATTCTTGTTTCTAGTACTGTAATTTTGTAACACATTTTTAAGCGTCACATATTCTAGAGGATCACATAGTAGATTATTAAGCAGAAAAATTGATTTTTTATAGTTATTACAAGAAGCTTCCTGATACAATACTTAAAGCTTGACATAAGATGTATTAGTGTAGAAGAGCCTGGGCATTTCAATTCTATGAACTCATTTAAATAGGTAGTTTAAATGAGAAACTATTCTGGCATGTATTTTACTGTAGCCTATTGAAAGACATACAAAATCAGTCCCTGATTTAAATGGAAGCAGCTCTGGGCTCTGAAATGGGTCATGCTGAACTCTCCCGTGCCTGCTTATGCTGTACAAACCAAATAATTATTTTGGCATTTAACTTCTGAAACTATCTTGGCATTTACATGAACTTTGTAACTGCAAGGAAGTAAATAAATGCTGCTGAGGAATTGTGTACTAGACAGCAAGATGTTTTCAGAGAAAAAGTCACTAGCTTTGAAAGCAATCCTTATTTCAACTAGGCATTCACAGCATGTGGAAGGATGCTGTAACAGTAAGCATGAAAAATAATGCAAGAGAACACCATATGGAATTATTGCTGGATAGGAAATACAGTGAAAAGTGCAGCATCAGTTAAAGGCACACTGACAAACCCTCAACAAAAGTAATCCACTTTCCCTTACAAGTAGTACATTCTATAATTCAACTAAATTTACAGCTTATGTAATCTATTTTTGACAACTTATTGATCAATAAAAAATAACAGCAAGTTTTTATCTATTTAAAATTAATTATCTGAGATATGGATTGTTTTGAAATCATTACCTTAAGCAGGTTTGCTGCCAAAGGATTTAGAAACATTGTTTGTTTGGAAGAAAGTAAAGCAGACATAAATAGTTACTCTACTTAAGTAAGATATACGCTTTCCTACAAAAGTAAGTTGAAAAGAAAAATTAGTATGTTAAACTTGTTTCTTTCAAAGTAGTAGCCAGGGGACTGTTTTCTTCCAGAGTAAAGCCAGCAGTATTTTTTTAAAGAATGCTGGGTACTGTAAGTATGATTAAAGAGTAGAAGAACTAGAAAACAAAACCCACCAATCCTTTATTTTATAACAAACAAGGAATATAGTGATGCAAAGGAATAGGGAAAAACATTCCAGTGTTGAAAGGATCTTCTTTCAGTTAACTCATCAGAAGTGAAGACTTAAACGGATGAATGCTGCAAAGTATACAAAAAATTTTAAAACTGTGGACAGAACCTAAGCATGTAAGAGCATAAAACATGAGCTTTTAAAATGTATCTATATACACATACACACCAGTCAGATATATTAACAAACTTTGCTGTCATTTGAACCAGTCAGTAAAAATTAACCTCATTTACTGTTCTTGACTGTGGATAGAAACATTATGCACACAGTGTTTTGATTTCAAACCTCACAAATAAGTGTTGTCTGGCACTCTGAATTTACATGTTTTACACAGATTCCTCAATGTGCAATTCTAAATACTGGATTTCCTCCTGAGATGTTTTCATTGTTTAAACTCTTTTTTTCCCCTTTTCATTTAATTCAGTTCAATATAGTTACTTTGAAATGCATATATAAGAAAAATTAAGATTTCCTGAAAAAGTACACTCAAGTGTTAATGTCCTTATATAATGACAGGGTGGATAAAGTTGAAAGCTCTCACAATTTTATTCTTTGTTTAGCCATAATTTTCTTTGCTTTTCTTCCACACTTCTGTTTATTCATCATTACAGTATTTTTCTAGCATGTGAAGGTGAAAACAAGCATGCGTCAGATATTTAAAAATACTTTCACAATGCTGATTTAAGAAAATTACTGAACAACTAGCAAATGAAAACTTAGCTTTCTTTGCTAATTTCACTCACTTTTGTCACTGATCTGAAGGAGGGTAACTACAGCTTCAGGTAAATAACACAGCTAGGCAATAGCCCAGATACGGGTTTTTTCTGATATGGAAGAGGCTAAGCATATCTTAATTTTTAGGAAATGAACAAACAAACATCCTTTTAATTATGTGTAAGAATGTCATTTGACTACAGTGAAAACTGGAATAAAGAAAGGCAAAATGTGCTTCCACCATTGTTAGGAACCTGATTCTTTTGGGCAATAAAAAGGGTAAAGAACTCCACACAATATCAGAATAGGAGCCAATGAAAGCATGATAACTCTAGGATCAGGGTTTCTCCTCAAAATTAAATGCTACTACTATGCTGACAATTGTTTAAGCTATAAAAACTATTAACGATTTATTTAGTTTAAAATGTTAATAACACATAACAAAGGAATATGCTGAACAAGGTTATTTTTGTTTAAAGGACTGAAATGAATTATATACAATTGTCATATTTAGTGTATTTGGTTTAGTAAAATATTCAATTTCTTATGGTCTGCATTTGAATATACATATCCTAAACAATGATCGTAATTATTTAATTAAAAAGCAATGTAAACCAGGTATGTTTCAAACAATTTTGTGATTCAAATATGATTTTTTTAAACACACAATGTAAAAATGGATCACTACTGTTCTACTTCCTGCATATTTAAAGTATTTAGTTTCCAGTTTACTGTTAGCAAGGGCATTTGAAGTTGCTACACATTGATTTGCTGTACAGCAAATGAAACAATGAGAAAACTACTTTGCGATCTTATTACATGTTTTCTGATGGATTTTTCTTTGTACTCCTTAAATGACTTCATATCAGTATTTTGTAAGGAGAAGAACTTTAAAAGCCCTAATTCTCAAATCATAAGTAGGTAGCATCTTTCAAAGCTTGATCATTGATTTATTTTGTTATTTATTTCTGTGAGAAACTACATATAGAGAGTAAGATTTTATTTCCCCACTTGATAACTATCTGCAAACAAAACAATGCCAAATGAATTACTGAGGAAAAAAAAACCTGCTAAAGGTCAAATTAAGAACGAATCTTATGACAAGTTAAATTCAGTACTTGTATAACGTACAACTTTCACCTAGGTTATAAAAATACTGCAGCCAAGTAGGATTTTAATATCGTCCCGTCAAAAGTGATGGCACTATAAGTTTTATTTTTAAAAATGAGTAATTTTTATTTACTTTTATAAGAATTTTAGTATGGTTTGTTCAGACCTTCTTTCTGAGATGTTTTACACTAACACTTGTTTCGATGGAATTTACAAACCTTCACATATCTTCCTTTGCACAGAACTTTTGTCTTATTTGCATGTGGTATTTACCTACAAACCACAAAATATTCTTTCTTCATTTTTGCTGGGTTTTTTAATCACTTAGTTATTACTTGAGAGCACTACTAATATGGATTTTATCACGATTTGTATTTTGTAATATGCTTATCAAGTACTGATATGGATATTGTTCATTAAAATAATCAAATCAAATATTGTAAAGAGCAGATGGGTGTCTGTATTTCAAACACCAATATTCACTTTCCTGGAAGAATGGACAGTTCAGGGCACATCTTTCCCATTTCAACTGGAGTGGACATCAGTCCTGTATGTCAATGGCTTCTAACTGAGTCATTGTTTAAAACAACCAAAGAAATAAAGTAATGCAATAGTCACTTTTTATAAACTTTAGTGGAGATAGGTTATTAATTCAAACCAGAAAAAAAAAAAGTAAACAAGAACATCAGTGATATATAACTAAAATTCACAATCTCTAAAAGAAAATATGAAAACTTTAAAAACAATGTACACATCAGTAGCTGAAGTAGGTACAGGATATAAAGTGCCTGAAAAAAAAGCAAAAACCCAATATGTCATACAAAATTATTAGTGAGTGAGTGTACACATTTTAACAGTTGAATTTCTAGTAGTTATTCATAGGTATTTCATTACTGCATATGGTCAGCCTATAGAATATTTGTTGAATACCTTCAGAATATTTATGAAAGTTTTGTTTAGTCTAAATGTGATATTACTGATATAAACACTGAACCAATACCTTCAAATTGTTAGAACACTGAATCTTAGACAGCGCATATAATAAAATAATAAACACATACACATTCTAGTTAAACAGTCAGGTATTAGATCTCTCTAATTACTGCATATGGACATACAGAATGCTGCAGACTGGAAGTAGGATTATGGGGAAGTGGTTCGCTAGAAATGATAAGTAGGTGCATGAATGCCAAAATGAATGGACCTGCAATCTAACTTTATTGAAACTATAGCACAAGCAGATTTTTTTTTTGCTAAAATCACTGAAAAATCAGAAAATGGCTACACAGCCCTCTCATCTCTGAAGCAGTAATATTAAGTACAGATGGTAGATTATTACATGTTAACTTAAGAAATGTATTTAAATATTTTAATATAAGACAGACACATTTTTGCATCAGTAACAGCACAAATAATTCCCTAACAGAACTACAATCAATAAAATAGGGAATTGCGTAAAACTACTTCTATTTCTCAGCTAGAATTGACTAGTTCAATATTACAGTCCTTACTCTTCTGTATAATTAAGCTATTGTTCAGCTATGAAAAAACTAGAAACTGATTGCTTGAAAATGAGCTGCATGACCTTTGTCCTGGTTTGTCACCTCTGACCTTTAATTTGAAGGTCAATTCATTCTGCATATCAATTAATTCTATGTTTAGAAGCAGAATGTATGTTTTAAAAGTGTTATCCTCCCGTATGAAACACACCATGCTGGTTTTTTATTCTTCTTTTTTTTTTTTTTGTCAGCCTCTACACACCATGCCAGAAGAGCATATTTACTTTTTATTGTGAAACTGTATTTGAAACATCCAGTGTGCAATTACAGAAAATGAATGCTTGTCTCTGAGATGAAAAAAAAGCTTTTAATTTTTTTTTCATGTAGTGGAGATGTTGCAGCACATTAAAGTGAATTTGGATAGACAGCACACCTTTCTAAACTTGTCCTTTTCAAACAGAGGAAAAAAGGAGAAAACCCTATGCCTGTGTTTGCCTTGCTGCTAATGGATACCTGCTTTCTCCTGAAGCTTCCCTGTGCCATGAGTGGTTATTTCGTTCCCAGTGATGACATGCTGTTTTGATATTCACTTTCAGAACGTCCTTTCATAAACTGAACCTGTGGTTAAAAATAGCGAATACCAAGTTCTTGTCTAGCTGCTGGTTTCATCTGCACACTTCCATTTCACATAGGTAACGTTAAGCTTCTCAAGTTGTCTACAAGAAAATCTGTGCTGCTGGGAGAGCTCGTGTTCGGAAGGAGAAAGCGCTGTAGTATTTGCCATCGATTTTGCTGTCAGCATCCGACACCGGTGCGATACAGTGCATTACATAAAGGCCGTGGGTGAGAGCGCTCCGGTGCCGCGGCCCGAGAGCCGCGGGGGCAGCGGCCCGGCAGGAACATGGCCGCGGGGTTCAGCCCGCCGCGCCCCGCTGGCCGCGGGGGATGCGCGGCTGCCCGCGCAGGGGAAAGCGCTCCTTTGGAAGCCGCCTCCCAGCCCAGAGCCCTGCTCGGAGCGACGCGCGGCGCCTCGCCTCTCCGCCCGAGGACCGCGCTGCGCGCCGCGGGCTTCAGCTGCCGCCCAAACAAAACGCTGCCACGGGGTTACAAAGCACAAAAAGAGGAGGAACAAATGGCTTAACCGCTTGGGCTTTAAAATTCACTTCTGTGCTCGGCGATGCAATATGAAACACTGCGTGTGACCTGCCACTGCATCCTGCAAATGGCCTAGACTGCAGCTGTTCAGGCCTAGGAGGGAGAGCATGTGGGGTTTCCTTCTTCCTTCTGTATTCCCTCTCGTGAAATTCGGAGTACATGCCAGCTAATAAATTTTCAGATTAATTTTTTTTAAAGTTTTGATAAAAGTGAGACAGCAGCACATGTCCTGTGCAGAATGTATTTTAAAATGATCAGAGTAGAAGGCAGTTACTTTTGTAATACACACAAGCAGAGTTTTTAGTGCAACTGTACTTTTGTAACTACTGCAAGGGACAAGTATCAGATATAATCACTACCTTTGCCATTACATACATGAGTCATTTGACTACAGCAAAGGAAACTTGACTTCCTAGTGTATTAATAATTAAGGTAATAATTTAATTCAACATTGATTCTTACTACTCTTATACCAAAGGGGAAAAGAAATCATCATCCTTTGAAGAATTATGGCTTAGCTGCATATATTACAAATAATTTTTCAAACAAGTTTGTCAGTATTACCTCCTCTGAAGTCTTAAGGGTTTTTTTTTTTTTTTTTTGCTTGTTAGTTTGTGTTTTGGTTTTTCTTTTCAGTAGAGTGTTTAAAAAAAAAGTGAAGCATACAGGTATCAGTCAAAGAGTAAATATGCACTATTGCACTTCAGTACAATGTTATATACAGATATCACTGAAAGTATACACAACTACATTTAACTTAACTGTGACCAAATTTAGCTGTAATTATTTTCTTAGTGTCTGATGACTTGTCCATGACAGGACACTTCTCCATACTTGCAATTTCTATGCAAGACGGGAAACTCCAAAACAGGTGGGAATAAAACCACAGCCCTGTGAACGGCCTATTTAAAAAGAACAGCAGGACCAGTTACATAAGGAAAAGGAGTCAAGTCTGTAAACAAATCGGTGTAGCATGCACTACTTTGTCCCATCACTGCAAGATCATGGTACGTCATTTACTCACCATCACTAACAAGCTAACCGGCTGCTAAGAGAGAAACAAGTAAATGAATCAAATCTCTTTAGGTAATATGTTTATCAGATTAAAATGGGTAATTCCCTCATGATAAAGCTAAAAAGATACTTAAAATTAACTTAGACTTGTCAAATTTATTTAGATACACCAATTGCATATTTTATATAACTTGGACAAAATGCGTGCATTGCTTCTGTTTACTTATTTTCAGACTGACATTCTCATTCGATAGCTGGTTATCTGACCCGCTGTATGGTGTACTACAATGACACAACAGCCGAGTGGAGCTGCCGGCGCTCAGACACGGAGATACCGCGGCCGTACCCTCACCGCGGAGGCAGCGGCCACGCGGAACCGCGGGCGCGCAACCAGACACGGAGGAGCAAGGCGTGTTGGAGGCATTTCGGCACTTTATTTGTTCTCCCCCACACCGCGTCCCGCACCGCGCCTGGCCGGCACCTCAGAGCCAGCCGCGGGGCTACGTGTCACCGTGCCCCGGAGAGCCCGCCCGCCCCCTCGCCGGCGGGGACGCGCCCCCGGCCCCGGCGGCCCCGGCGCTGTCCCCGCAGCCCCGCCGGGGGCGGGCAGCGCCCGGCCGCGACCCCGCGCTCCGCGGCGGGAGCCATCCAAGATGGCGGCCCCGCCGCCACTCGCGTTAAACCCCCCGCACCGCGCACACGGCGCCGCGCGTGACACGCGGCCCCCGCCCGCCCCGCCGGTGGTTACCGCAGGGCGGTCGAGCCCCGCACCCTTCGGGGCGCGCCGCCTCCGCCCCATCCTCCGCTCCCCAGCCGCCGCGGAGCGGACGCGTCGCCCGGCGGGTCCCGTCCCGCCGTCAGTACGCTCTCCTCCCCCGGCCTCCCCTTCCGCCGGGCCGCGGGCGCCCCACGCCGGTCCTTGCCCGCCCCTCCCGGCCGCGGCCGCTCGCCGGGCGGTCACCGCCATCCGGCACAGCCGGGGCCGGAGCGTGCCGGCTCGGGGCAGCGGCGGCCGGCGGAGGAGGGGGCGCGGCGGCGGCGGCGAAGGGAGAAAGGTGCGAACCCGGAAGTACACCCGCCCCGCCGCCGCCCGCAGGGAGCACCCGCGCCCGCACACACAACAATGCGGCGCCGCTCCGCCTCCGCCCAGCGCAACTTTTCCGCCGGCACTGGAGAAACCCGCCGGCCGTCCCCTCCCCGCGGCCGCCCACCAGCGCCCCGGCAGGTGCGGCGCCGGCGGGAGGGCGAGACCCGCGAAGGGAGAGGTGAAGGGAGCTCGCTTACCTCCCGCACGCCATGGTGGCCGGGCTGAGCGGGGCTGTGCCGGCGGCTGCCGCGGTGGCGAGGCGAGCGCGGGGGCTGGGGGGCACGCACCCACCGACGGGCGCCCCCGGCGGGGGGCTTTGCCTTCCCGAGCCACTGGGAGGACGGAACGAAGGAGGAGGAGGAGAAAGCGAGCTGCGGCGGCAGAGGGAACCGGTGCTCCCGGCGGGAAGGCGGCGGCAGTGGCAGCCAGCGAGGAGGGGCGGCGGCGGCGGGCGGACACGGCCCCGGCGCTGGCTCACGCCGCCGCAGCCGCCGCGCACCTGCCCCGCCGCCCTC